>NC_084731.1:14014971-14037471 GCF_033978785.1 Entelurus aequoreus | reverse complement strand
AGGCACTGGTTCCAGAAGTGGCAAAATGCACAGTTCAATTGACAGATCCACCTTATAAAGACCCATTGGTTCCAGAAGTGTCAAAATACACAGATCTCTTTTCAGAACCACCTTGTGAAGAGGCACTGGTTCCAAAAGTGGCAAAATGCACAGTTCCATTGACAGAGCCACCTTATATAGACCCATTGGTTCCAGAAGTGTCAAAATATACAGTTCCATCAACAGAACCACCCTGTGAAGAGGCATTGGTTCCAGAAGTGGTACAATGCACAGTTCCATTGCCAGAACCACTTTGTAACACAATTGCTTTCTTAGATAAAGACCCAAATCCGGATTTTGCTCCAGCTTTTTCCATTGTTCGTGGAATTGATTCGATCCAATTCAGTCAAGCTGAACTCAACCATGCTGTGAGTTTCCCAGAAGAGAAACCTCTTGTTGATTCAGAACCACAAGGCAATAGTGTCGTCAACCAGGCAGTTAAGTCCAGCTCAAAAACTAAAACACGCAAATCTAAACCGCCATCCTTGGCACTAAAGGACACATCCAGGGAGGAAGTACAACAATCAAACAAGGAGGAACAAGAACTTGTTCCCAAAGCTTCTTATAACTTTGACCCTGACCAGTTAGATGATTGCTTTAATCCTTTCACTACCGGAGGATCCAAAATCCAGAATTCTCCACCACCATGCAGTACAATAGCCTTCCCAAGACTTGAGCCACTTGGTAGTGCTTTGTTGACCTGTGAGGACAGCGCGGCAGCAGCTTCAGCAGAGGAATCAACTTTGGGGGCAAAACCCAAGATGCTGGAGTTTGTTGTGGATGAGGGCACAGTCAAAAAGCCACCGCCAAAGAAATTAGGAAACAGAAAGACAACCAGCAAACTCAAAAAGGAAGTAAAGCCCAAAGTGCCAGAGACTTCCTGTGAACCTGCACCAGAACCTGTCGTATCAGAATCAGTTCCAGACCCAGCATCTCTTTCTGAGCCAGCTCCAGAAACACATTTGCCTGTTTCAGACTCCACTGTGCCTCTAAACCTGGACGACGTTCCCATTCCTCGCAAGGGAACATATAACTTTGATCCCGCTCAGTGGGATGACCCCGACTTCAACCCCTTCGGGAGCAACAGCAAGGTGGACAGTTCACCAGTGCTCCCCGGAGGCTCCTACACCTTCGACCCGGACACTTTGGACAACTGTGCGGACCCTTTCCAACCCTCTAAAACCCTGGGCAACGAGGATTCGTCCAGTCGTTCCCCTCAGCCGGAGAAAAAACAGGAAGACGGAAGCAAAGTGAAAACAGAGCACCCGGCGGGCGCAAAGAAAGTTCGACAAAGCGCCAAGAAAAGCAAAGAAAGGACGGCCAAGTAAGTCTGCTGCTGAACTTCCCAGCATTGTTTTCTTCCTCTTTAAAGCTGGTTTAGGACAGAACACCATCATCAGTCAGAAAACCTCAAATATGAGCTTTCTCTCTCAGGCTGAAAGTATTGTTGACATGGCCCAGTGATGGGAGGAATAGCAAACAACTCTTTGAGCGCCTGCCAAACCCTCAGCGCTGCATACTGGTCATTGGTGTGATTCCTCAGCAGTTATTTTTAGACTCTTCAAAGACTCTTGCATGTTTCTGTCTGCTTGCTTTGTTTACCATCACTCTTATTTGCCTCTATCCATCCATCCATCCATTTTCTACCGCTTGTCCCGTTCAGCTGGAGCCTATCTCAGCTGCATCCGGGGGAAGGCGGGGTACACCCTGGACAAGTCGCCACCTCATCACAGGGCCAACACAGATAGATAGACAACATTCACACTAGGGTTGTGAATCTTTGGGTGTCTCACGATTCGATTCAAAATCGATTTTTTTTTTTTCAATTCAACACGATTCTCGATTCAAAAACGTTTTTTTTTTTGTTTTGTTTTGTTTTAATGAAAACAATACACAACAATACCATAATAATGCAATACAATTTCAAAACCAAACCCGACCCAGAAACATTCAGAATAGCAATAAACAGAGCAATTGAGGACACACAAACATGACACGGAACAATTTAAAAGTAGTGAGACAAAAATGAATATTATCAACAACAGTATCAATATTAGTAACAATTTCAACATAGCAGTGATTAAAAATCCCTCATTGATATTATCATTACAAACATTAAATTTAAAATAAAAAAAAATAAAAAAAAGAACAATAGTGTCACAGTGGCTTACACTTCAATCAATCAATCAATCAATCAATCAATGTTTATTTATATAGCCCTAAATCACAAGTGTCTCAAAGGGCTGTACAAGCCACAACGACATCCTCGGTACAGAGCCCACTTGCATCGCATCTCATAAACTTGACAACACACTGTGTCCAATATTTTCCACAATGATATAATAAGTCATATTTCTGTTCATTTAATAGTTAAAACAATTTTAAATAATGGATCCCATATTCCAATACATGACTCATTATTATCTAAACTAAATGCAGTTTTTTCTACTGATATCATCTCCATAGCTTGTGTGTACCAGTCAGTATGAGTTGGACTATCAACATCTATCCATTTTTTTAATATTACCCTTTTTGTTATTATGCATATTGAAAGAAATACATTTTTACTCTTTGATGACACGTTACTAAATTGATAGAGATCCCCAAGAATACAAGTTTGCAGTGTCATTGGGATGTTTATATTAAGGACTGTGATTGCTTCTTTTGTTGTTTTCAACCATAACTCTTTTATTCTCTGACATTCCCACAATAAATGAACAAGAGTTGCCTCGGCTGCCCGACACTTCATACATAACTTGCTATCTACTACACCAATTTTAAACAGCTGAGAAGATGTAAAATACAATCTATTCAATATCTTAAATTGAGTCAGTTTATCTTTAATGCTTCTAAAGGGCTTATTGGCATTTTTCCAAATATCATTCCATGATATGTCTCTTTCATCTAAAATGTTTAAGTCCATCATCCATTTCCGAACACATGCATCATTTGCATTTCTAGTGTGGTGTTCATTTATTATTCCATAAAATAGTTTAATTAATTTCTTAAATGTATCTTGATTAAAAAGTGCATCTTCCAGTTCATGGCTATTTAAAGACATACTTTCAGAGGATATGCATTTATTTACAGCGTGTTTTAAAGAGATAAAATTTAAAAAATGATTTCTGGGTACATTATATTGATCAACTAAATCATTAAACGGTTTAAAAGAGTTTATATTAATAATATGATGAGGTTTAGTAATACCTCTGTCTTTCCATGTTGTCCATTTAACCACATTTTTATTAATTATGATATTAGGATTGTACCAAAGCGGTTGATTTATAGATGTCATTGAGTTGATTCCTAGAATTTTCTGACACAGTTTTAGAATGTTAAAGGTGGCTTCTATTGGGCTCTGCCTCAATTCATTAAGTTTTTTTTTTTTTAATACAATATAAACTCCCCACATCAATGTCCAAATTCATTAAAATGTTTTTTTGTATGTTGATCCAGTCCTTATCTGCAGAAGAATGAAATAAGTGGCTTGCTTGTTCACAGCCGAAGGAGATATAATAATGTAAGAAGTTTGGTAATTGTAGTCCTCCTTTATCTTGTGTACAAGACAACCTTAAGCATGAACAACTGGCCTTCTTTCCACACCATATAAAATGTGATATCATTGTATCTATTTTCTTAAACCAACTTTTATTAATTAGGACAGGCATCATTTTCAGTATATAATTAACTGCTGGCAGTATACTCATTTTTACTATGTTCACCCGACCCCAAAGTGATATTTGGAGACGTGACCAGCGTTTCATTTTGGATTCTATCTTATGTTTTAAATGTTTAAGATTAAGATTAGATTTGTGCTTGTATAAAGGTTTGGTGTAATGTGTAGTCCTAGATACCGGTATATGATTTCTGCCTCTTTCCATTTAATTTTGGAGTTCTGAACTTGTGA
This sequence comes from Entelurus aequoreus, assembly GCF_033978785.1. Lineage (NCBI taxonomy): Eukaryota > Metazoa > Chordata > Actinopteri > Syngnathiformes > Syngnathidae > Entelurus > Entelurus aequoreus. The sequence goes on along the minus strand of NC_084731.1, from coordinate 14,033,525 downwards.
TTTCTTGCAGTGTTTATTAAGTGGTAATATGTCACATTTTTCCCAATTGACTTTATACCCTGATAAACAGCCATATTCAGTGATGACATTATTGATATAGTGAAGAGAGGAGTTAACATGTGACAGGTAGAGAATTATGTCGTCACAATACATCCATAGCTTATTATACCATGAATATTATTTTCACTTCTTATTTTTGCAGCTAAGGGTTCAATAACCAAATTAAATAATAATCCAGATGCAGGACATCCCTGTTTTACTCCTCTTTTTAACGAAAAAGGTTCTGAAATATGATTATTGGTTTTGACTGATGCCATGGGCCTTGTATAAAGCATCTTAATCCATTGTATAAAATTATCTCCAAATCCAAATTAACGTAATGTGCAAAACATGAATGAGCAGTTTATGCGGTCGAATGCCTTCTCCGCATCAACAGTACATACTGGGGTGGGATAAGGGAGACTTCTAGCATAGTAAATAACATTAAACAATTTCCTTGTATTGTCTGAAGATTGTCGACCTTCCATGAAGCCAGTTTGGTCAGTATGAATTAATTTTCCTATTACATTTGATAATCGTGTGGCTAAGATTTTTGCCAAGATTCAAAAGGATTCTCTATTCATTCAATACATAGATTTCAGCAGGATCTACCCCAGTCTGCTGACATGCAAGCAGAGTAGTAGATTTTTGTAAAAAGCTTTTTTAATTGTAAAGGACAATGTTTTATCAACTGATTGCAATAATGTACATTTGTTTTAACTATTAAAAGAACCAAAAATATGACTTATTTTATCTTTGTGAAAATATTGGACACAGTGTGTTGTCAAGCTTATGATATGTGATGCAAACTATTGTTCTTTTTTTTAATTTTTATAAATGTCTAATGATAATGTCAATGAGGGATTTTTAATCACTGCTATGTTGAAATTGTTACTAATATTGATACTGTTGTTGATAATATTCATTTTTGTTTCACTACTTTTGGTTTGTTCTGTGTCGTGTTTGTGTCTCCTCTCAATTGCTCTGTTTATTGCAGTTCTGAGTGTTGCTGGGTCGGGTTTGGTTTTGGAATTGGATTGCATTGTTATGGTATTGCTGTGTATTGTTTTGTTGGATTGATTAATTTAAAAAAAATAAAAAATAAAAAAATTAAAAATAAATTTAAAAATTAATAAAAAAATCGATTTTTTTAAAAATGAGAATCGATTCTGAATCGCACAACGTGAGAATCGCGATTCGAATTCGAATCGATTTTTTCCCACACCCCTAATTCACACTCACATTCACACACTAGGGACCATTTAGTGTTGCCAATCAACCTATCCCCAGGTGCATGTCTTTGGAGGTGGGAGGGGCCTATCCCCAGGTGCATGTCTTTGGAGGTGGAAGGAAGCCGGAGTACGCTTTGTGTTATTAGAGTCAAAATTGCACATTTTTCTCGTTACATTTGCTCTTTTATTCCACTTTTTGGTGATAATATTTTTAGAATGTGCTGCGGGCCGCACTTTGCACACCCCTGATCTAAACCATGTGTGGTTTTTGTTCCCTAGGAAGACCTGCAAAGTTGACCAACATGATGAGAGCCAGTCCCAGACGTGCAAGCAGGTAATTTGATGACTTGTTGCTGTGCTTATGGGTCTCACTTACTGCACTCACTCACTGTCTCACTTACTACCATCTCCATTATTTAGCAGCTGTCCAACCTGTAAACACACACAAACAATATGAAATGTTTACAACTGATTACATGTTTTGGAGCCAGAGATGTTGCATTCAATCCTGGTCCTGGCTCTGAGGTTCTTCCGCATCCTTATGGACCTGACTTTGGGTTATAGAAAACCAACTTCCAAAGGAAGGATAGTCCAAACGGGGTATAATTAACATTTACAAGCACCCGCTGATTGTGTATCGGCTCGTGATTGATGCTGAAGAGAATGAAAAGCACACATGAATGTATTTGCTACTAACATATGACACACACATCTCACTCACTGCTAACTATCATGGAAACCTCATGTCAGAAACATTAAAACAAAAGTCTCTAAAAGCCTCTCAATTATGAACAAAGCAAAACTTTACCTAACGGCCGCTTGCTTGGCAGCAGGCCTACAAAGTGGCCTTGTGGTTAGTGTACGCCCTGAGATGGGTAGGTTGTGAGTTTAAACCCTGGCTGAGTCATACCTAAGACTACAAAGAAAACATACAAAATTATTAAAATAAATATAAATTGATGGCATTATTATTATTTAATCACTATTATCATTATTTAATTATTTAAAATTTAAATTAAAATTCATTAAAATTCATTAAAATTCATTAAAATTCATTAAAATTCATTAAAATTCATTAAAATTCATTAAAATTTAAATTTAAATTAAAATGAAAAATTATTAAAAATAAAACAAATAATTTAAAAAAATGCAAGCATTAAACGTTAGCATGCTAATATAAGAGAATCTAGTGGTTAGAGTGTCCGCCCTGAGATCGGTAGGTTGTGAGTTCAAACCCCGGCTGAGTCATACCTAAGACTACAAAGAAAACATACAAAATTATTAAAATATAAATAAAATTAATTAATTAATTAAAAACAAGTATTTAATCACTATTATCATTATTTTATTATTTAAAATTAAAATTAATTAAAATTAAAATTAAAATTTTAAAAAATATTTTAAAAAAAACAAGCATTAAACGTTAGCATGCTAATATAAGAGAATCTAGTGGTTAGAGTGTCCGCCCTGAGATGGGTAGGTTGTGAGTTCAAACCCCGGCTGAGTCATACCAAAGACTACAAAGAAAACATACAAAATGATTAAAATATAAATAAAATAAATAAGATAAATAAATAAATACAAATTATTTTATTATTAATTAAAATTTAAATTTAAATTTAAATTCAAATTTAAAATTATTAAAAATAAATAAAATATTTTTAAAAAACGCATGCATTAAACCAGGGGTCACCAACGCGGTGCCCGCGGGCACCAGGTAGCCCGTAAGGACCAGATGAGTAGCCCGCTGGCCTGTTCTAAAAATAGCTCAAATAGCAGCACTTACCAGTGAGCTGCCTCTATTTTTTGAGTTGTATTTATTTACTAGCAAGCTGGTCTCGCTTTGCCCGACATTTTTAATTCTAAGAGAGACAAAACTCAAATAGAATTTGAAAATCCAAGAAAATATTTTAAAGACTTGGTCTTCACTTGTTTAAATAAATTCATTATTTTTTTTACTTTGCTTCTTATAACTTCCAGAAAGACAATTTTAGAGAAAAAATACAACCTTAAAAATGATTTTAGGATTTTTAAACACATATACCTTTTTACCTTTTAAATTCCTTCCTCTTCTTTCCTGACAATTTAAATCAATGTTCAAGTAAATTTATTTTTTTTATTGTAAAGAATAATAAATACATTTTAATTTAATTCTTCATTTTAGCTTCTGTTTTTTCGACAAAGAATATTTGTGAAATATTTCTTCAAACTTATTATGATTAAAATTCAAAAAAAATATTCTGGCAAATCTAGAAAATCTGTACAATCAAATTTGAATCTTATTTCAAAGTCTTTTGAATTTATTTTAAAAATTTTGTTCTGGAAAATCTAGAAGAAATAATGATTTGTCTTTGTTAGAAATATAGCTTGGTCCAATTTGTTATATATTCTAACAAACTGTAGATTGGATTTTAACCTATTTAAAACATGTCATCAAAATTGTAAAATCAATCTTAATCAGGAAAAATTACTAATGATGTTCCATAAATTCTTTTTTTAACTTTTTCAAAAAGATTCGAATTAGCTAGTTTTTCTCTTCTTTTTTTTGGTTGAATTTTGAATTTTAAAGAGTCGAAATTGAAGATAAACTATGTTTAAAAATTTAATTGTCATTTTTTTCGTATTTTCTCCTCTTTTAAACCTTTCAATTAAGTGTAAATATCATTAATTATTAATAATAACATAGAGTTAAAGGTAAATTGAGCAAATTGGCTATTTCTGGCAATTTATCTAAGTGTGTATCAAACTGGTAGCCCTTCGCATTAATCAGTACCCAAGAAGTAGCTCTTGGTTTCAAAAAGGTTGGTGACCCCTGCACTAAACGTTAGCATGCTAATATAAGAGAATCTAGTGGTTGGAGTGTCCGCCCTGAGATCGGTAGGTCGTGAGTTCAAACCCCGGCCGAGTCATACCAAAGACTACAAAGAAAACATACAAAATTATTAAAAAATACATAAAATAAATACAAATTATTTTAACATTATTTAAAATTAATTAAAATTAAAATTAAAATTAAAATTAAAATTATTACAAATAAAAAAACATTTTAAAAAAAACGCAAGCATTAAATGTTAGCATGCTAATATAAGATAATCTAGTGGTTAGAGTGTCCGCCCTGAGATCGGTAGGTCGTGAGTTCAAACCCAGAGTCATACCAAAGACTATAAAAATGGGAGCCATTACCTCCCTGCTTGGCACTCAGCATCAAGGGTTGGAATTGGGGGTTAAATCACCAAAAATGATTCCCAGGTGCGGCCACTGCTGCTGCTCACTGCTCTCCTCACCTCCCAGGGGGTGAACAAGGGTGATGGGTCAAATGCAGAGAATAATTTCGCTACACCTAGTGTGTGTGTGACTATCATTGGTACTTTAACTTCAACTTTAAGTACAAGGATTTAATTGTGGTAATTTACTCCGCTGTGCCAAGGAAGAGGAGGTTCAGAGCCCGGAGATCTCGCAGCCAGTTCACCACGCCACTGACGAGGAGAAGCTGGCGTCCACGGGCATCGCGGGTCAGACCGCAGACCAGCACCAGCCCAGAGGGGAGCCGGACCATGCCAACAAGAAGCCAATCATGCCCATCAAAGATGGTATTTTATGTTCCTATAATGCAATAATATCAAGTACATGTGTCCAGGATACTTTTATTTATTTGTTCATATAATTAGAGGTTAAAAAGAAAAAAGTCCCATTTCAATTCCATAATTATTATTGTTTTGTTATGTTTTCATTACCTGATTTACTCAATTAAGTCTGATTTGACGTCCGTGTTCGTGAATACAGCATGCAGAATGTATCAACAACACCCACAATGCTGGGAGGGGTAGATGCAAATGTGATTTATCAACAGAATGTATCAACAACACCCACAATACTGGGAGGGGAAGATGCAAATGTGATTTATCAACACTCATCACCTTTGTGGGAGCACTATTTAGCATTTGGTTTAGCAGGTGTGGGACACTCATCACCGTTGTGGGAGCACTATTTAGCATTTGGTTGAGCGGGTGTGGGACTAGATGGCACATGTGGTGGTGAGAGAGAAAGGCAGACCATGGACTAAGAATCCTTGGTCCTCCGTGTACGTTTCAACCTGTTTGGACGGTCAGAAATAAACCAAATATTAGACATAGCGTCTATTCAGCAACATCCTTTTATCATTTCGTAGCAGCCGGATGAGTTAAGGGGCTGAATAAAATTAATTCGATTGATGCGTTATAATGTCAATTGAATTTGTTTGGCATCCAACTTAGGGTTTTGATCGGTGGATGGCATCCAACTTAAGGTTTTGATCAGTGGATGGCATCCAACTTAGGGTTTTGAGCAGTGGATGGCATCCAACTCAGGGTTTTGATCGGTGGATACATCCAACTTAGGGGTTTGATCGGTGGATGACATCCAACTTAGGGTTTTGAACGTTGGATGAAATCCAACTTGGAGTTTTGATCGGTGGATGGCATCCAATTTAGGGTTTTGAACGTTGGATGAAATCCAACTTGGAGTTTTGATCGGTGGATGGCATCCAACTTAGGGTTTTGATCGGTGGATGACATCCAACTTAGGGTTTTGATCGGTGGATGACATCCAAATTAGGGTTTTGATCGGTGGATGACATCCAACTTAGGGTTTTGATCGGTGGATGGCATCCAACTTAGGGTTTTGATCGGTGGATGGCATCCAACTTAGGGTTTTGATCGGTGGATCACATCCAACTTAGGGTTTTGATCGGTGGATGACATCCAATTTAGGGTTTTGATCGGTGGATGACATCCAACTTAGGGGTTTGATCGGTGGATGAAATCCAACTTAGGGTGTTGATCGGTGGATGAAATCCAACTTGGAGTTTTGATCGGTGGATGGCATCCAATTTAGGGTTTTGATCGGTGGATGACATCCAACTTAGGGTTTTGATCTGTGAATAGTATCCAACTTAGGGTTTTGATCGGTGGATGACATCCAATTTAGGGTTTTGATCGGTGGATGACATCCAACTTAGGGGTTTGATCGGTGGATGACATCCAACTTAGGGGTTTGATCGGTGGATGACATCCAACTTAGGGTGTTGATCGGTGGATGAAATCCAACTTGGAGTTTTGATCGGTGGATGGCATCCAATTTAGGGTTTTGATCGGTGGATGACATCCAACTTAGGGTTTTGATCGGTGGATGACATCCAACTTAGGGTTTTGATCAGTGGATGACATCCAACTTAGGCTTTTGATCGATGGATGGCATCCAACTTAGGGTTTTGATCGGTGGATGACATCCAACTTAGGGTTTTGATCGGTGGATGACATCCAACTTAGGGTTTTGATCAGTGGATGGCATCCAACTCAGGGTTTTGATCGGTGGATAACATCCAACTTAGGGTTTTGATCGGTGGATGGCATCCAACTTAGGGTTTTGATCGGTGGATGACATCCAACTTTGGGTTTTGATTGGTTAATGGCATCCAACTTAGGGTTTTGATCGGTGGATGACATCCAACTTAGGGTTTTGATCGGTGGATGACATCCAATTTAGGGTTTTGATCGGTGGATGACATCCAACTTAGGGGTTTGATCGGTGGATGACATCCAACTTAGGGTTTTGATCGGTGGATGAAATCCAACTTGGAGTTTTGATCGGTGGATGGCATCCAATTTAAGGTTTTGATCGGTGGATGACATCCAACTTAGGGTTTTGATCGGTGGATGACATCCAATTTGGAGTTTTGATCGGTGGATGACATCCAATTTAGGGTTTTGATCGGTGGATGACGTCCAACTTAGGGTTTTGATCGGTGGATGACATCCAACTTAGGGTTTTGATCGGTGGATGACATCCAACTTAGGGTTTTGATCGGTGTATGACATCCAACTTAGGGTTTTGATCGGTGGATGACATCCAACTTAGGGTTTTGATCGGTGAATGGCATCCAACTTAGGGTTTTGATCGGTGAATGGCATCCAATTTGGAGTTTTGATCGGTGGATGACATCCAATTTAGGGTTTTGATTCGTGGATGACATCCAACTTAGGGTTTTTATCGGTGAATAGCATCCAACTTAGGGTTTTGATCGGTGGATGACATCCAACTTAGGGTTTTGATCAGTGGATGACATCCAACTTAGGCTTTTGATCGATGGATGGCATCCAACTTAGGGTTTTGATCGGTGGATGGCATCCAATTTGGGGTTTTGATCGGTGGATGACATCCAACTTAGGGTTTTGATCGGTGAATGGCATCCAACTTAGGGTTTTGATCGGTGGATGACATCCAATTTGGAGTTTTGATCGGTGGATGACATCCAATTTAGGGTTTTGATTCGTGGATGACATCCAACTTAGGGTTTTTATCGGTGAATAGCATCCAACTTAGGGTTTTGATCGGTGGATGACATCCAACTTAGGGTTTTGATCAGTGGATGACATCCAACTTAGGCTTTTGATCGGTGGATGACATCCAACTTAGGGGTTTGATCGGTGGATGACATCCAACTTAGGGTTTTGATCGGTGGATGAAATCCAACTTGGAGTTTTGATCGGTGGATGGCATCCAATTTAAGGTTTTGATCGGTGGATGACATCCAACTTAGGGTTTTGATCGGTGAATGGCATCCAACTTAGGGTTTTGATCGGTGGATGGCATCCAATTTGGAGTTTTGATCGGTGGATGACATCCAATTTAGGGTTTTGATCGGTGGATGACATCCAACTTAGGGTTTTGATCGGTCAATAGCATCCAACTTAGGGTTTTGATCGGTGGATGACATCCAACTTAGGGTTTTGATCGGTGGATGACATCCAATTTAGGGTTTTGATCGGTGGATACATCCAACTTAGGGGTTTGATCGGTGGATGACATCCAACTTGGGGTTTTGAACGTTGGATGAAATCCAACTTGGAGTTTTGATCGGTGGATGGCATCCAATTTAGGGTTTTGATCGGTGGATGACATCCAACTTAGGGTTTTGATCGGTGAATGGCATCCAACTTAGGGGTTTGATCGGTGGATGACATCCAACTTGGGGTTTTGAACGTTGGATGAAATCCAACTTGGAGTTTTGATCGGTGGATGACATCCAATTTGGAGTTTTGATCGGTGGATGACATCCAATTTAGGGTTTTGATCGGTGGATGACATCCAACATAGGGTTTTGATCGGTGAATAGCATCCAACTTAGGGTTTTGATCGGTGGATGGCATCCAACTTAGGGTTTTGATCGGTGGATGACATCCAACTTAAGGTTTTGATCGGTGGATGACATCCAACTTAAGGTTTTGATCGGTGGATGACATCCAACTTAGGGTTTTGATCTGTGGATGACATCCAATTTAGGGTTTTCATCAGTGGATGACATCCAACTTAGGGTTTTGATCGGTGGATGGCATCCAACTTAGGGTTTTGATCGATGGATGGCATCCAACTTAGGGTTTTGATCGGTGGATGACATCCAACTTAAGGTTTTGATCGGTGGATGACATCCAACTTAAGGTTTTGATCGGTGGATGACATCCAACTTAGGGTTTTGATCTGTGGATGACATCCAATTTAGGGTTTTGATCTGTGGATGACATCCAACTTAGGGTTTTGATCGGTGGATGACATCCAACTTAGGGTTTTGATCGGTGGATGGCATCCAACTTAGGGTTTTGATCGGTGGATGACATCCAACTTAGGGTTTTGATCGGTGGATGGCATCCAACTTAGGCTTGGCAGTGGCCACTTTTCATTCAACGATGTTTTGTTCCCCCACAAAGACGAGGAGACCAAGAAGATCCACTGCAAGGAGCAGAAGAACATGAGTGCTTCCAAAGAAGATGTAAGTAAAGATGCAGTAAGTCAACTCTCTTCACCTTGTTTGACTTTTATGTTTACTTTTGAACACACACAAGTCCATCATTTCACCTCAGACAGTATTAATTAAACATGACATGGTATGAACCTATGCAAATATGAAAGTTTTTACCAGACAGAATGTTCATGTGTGACATGATTTGAATAAGCTTTTGTCTTATTTCAACAAGTGCTGGTGGAACTTGAACTGTAAAACTAGAGCCTCTTTCACATCCTGCAAACAAACCAAAATTGTAAACATGGCACCCGTGCCTTTTACACAGAACTTAGTCGAGCAGAATATTATGTGTGCTTTCACACAGAGATGTATTCTTTTTGCATTATTTGAACCTCGGGTGAAGGTAACGTAACCTTTGCAAACCAGACTTTCAAACCAAGGCACACAGTTGGTGACAGTTTACAAACATTTATTGAAATCCCAAAAGTGTCACGAGGTGAACAACAACAACAAGCAGCCACAACCTCAGTAGATGTTTGATGCATGGAGACCCAAACTCCTGCTAAGGACAGAGAAACTCCTCTGGCAGTGACAGACAGCAGACTGTCAGAAAAACGGCATTTTCCAACTTAAATAGCCCATAGCCCCGCCCACTAGCTGGGACCAATTTGACAGGGGAAATTAAAGGCCTACTGAAATGAATTTTTTTTATTTAAACGGGGATAGCAGATCTATTCTATGTGTCATACTTGATCATTTCGCGATATTGCCATATTTTTGCTGAAAGGATTTAGTATAGAACAACGACGATAAAGATTGCAACTTTTGGTATCTGATAAAAAAAAGGCTTGCCCCTACCGGAAGTAGCGTGACGTAGTCAGTTGAACATATACGCAAAGTTCCCTATTGTTTACAATGATGGCCGCATGAAGTGAGAGAGATTCGGACCGAGAAAGCGACAATTTCCCCATTAATTTGAGCGAGGATGAAAGATTTGTGGATGAGTAAAGTGCAAGTGAAGGACTAGTGGGGAGTTGAAGCTATTCAGATAGGGAAGATGCTGTGAGAGCCGGGGGTGACCTGATATTCAGCTGGGAATGACTACAACAGTAAATAAACACAAGACATATATATACTCTATTAGCCACAACACAACCAGGCTTATATTTAATATGCCACAAATTAATCCTGCATAAAAACACCTAAGTGTTTGTTATGCTAGCTCCTAGCTCCTCTGCTAGCTCCTAGCTCCATAGAACACGCCAATACAATTCAAACACCTGATCAACACACACAATCACTCAGCCCAAAAGACCGTTCACCTAACCCAAGGTTCATAAAGCTTATATATTTTAAAAAAGTTACGTACATACGCAAAAAAAAGTTGCGCACATACGGTCAAGCGATCAAATGTTTAGAAGCCAAAGCTGCATACTCACAGTAGCACGTCTGCGTCTTTGTCATCCAAATCAAAGTAATACTGGTAAGAGTCTGTGTTGTCCCAGTTCTCTACAGGCGTCTGTGTATCGAAGTCAAAAGTCCTCCTGGTTAGAGTCTCTGTTATCCGAGTTCTTCCATCTTGACTGCATCTTCCGGGAATGTAAACAAAGAAGCGCCGGCTGTGTACTGTTGTTACTGACTACGTTCGAAAAATACGTCCATTTCGCACCGACAACTTTCTTCTTTGCTTGCTCAGCTTCCTTCTTCATAATGCAATGAACATGATTGCAACAGATTCACGAACACAGATGTCTAGAATACTGTGGAATTATGAAATGAAAACAGAGCTTTTTCGTATTGGCTTCAATGTGGAAGGCATACCCGTGTTCCCCGGGCTACGTCACGCGCATACGTCATCCTCAGAGGCGTTTCGAACCGGAAGTTTAGCGGCAAATTTAAAATGTCACTTTATAAGTTAACCCGGCCGTATTGGCATGTGTTATAATGTTAAGATTTCATCATTGATATATAAACTATCAGACTGCGTGGTCGGTAGTAGTGGCTTTCAGTAGGCCTTTAAGAAAACAGTTATTTTGTAATTTACACCATAAATAACCATCACATGTCTAAAAAGCAGACCTGGGCAAATGAAGGCCCGGGGGCCACATGCAGCCTGTTAAGCTTTTCAATCTGGCCCGCCGAACATTCCCAAACATTTTTTTTAGATGTTTAAGATGTAAAGTGTAGCTGCCATTATGATGTGCACTCATATTTTCTAACGACCGTAAGTCTTCAACTATACTAAGTCTTTCAATGGTTGGAATCTGCGTTTATGGATGATATACAAGTTACTATGGTAATCAAATTAGTTACTATGGTCATCTAATTAGTTACTATGGTCATGTAATTAGTTACTATGGTAATCTACGTCACAGCAGCTCAGACGAGGCACCAAGCAGTGTGGGCGGGAAGCGTTTCCACAGGAGCGGAAGGAGATTTTCACAACAAAGTTCTAAAGCTTAGTGATGTATCAGATATATCAGATTGTAGGTGGGTTTATTTTGTACCCTTCGTGTTCATATTTCACTTTCGATCGAAAGGGGGTGTGACGTTCATATTTTGTCAATATTCAGTGTTTTATCGTTCATAGAAATTTTTAAAATTCCATTACGTTTTTTTAAGGCGGTCTGTCATAACGTTTTTAGCATTCAATCAGACATTATAGTGAGGTTTTGTATTAGTGTTCCTAAAAATAGATATACCGGCCCCCAGACACTTTTTGTTTCTCTAAATGTGGCCCCCGAGTCAAAATAATTGCCCAGGCCTGCTAAAAAGTATTCACATTACTTACATTACTTACACTTTTGCATGTGTAGAGCAGTCATTTTTGTACACTGTGTATTCAGGCTTAGACAACACAACTTTTAAATGTCCAGTGTCCCTCCGCAACACCCAGCTCCTGAGAACCATGGGTCAGCCCAAATTAGGCCTAATCAGTCAAGGCAGGTGTGCTCACCTATATGAAGCCCTCAGCCCCACCCTGACTCTTTTAGCCACCCGTTCAGAGCCATGGTGAGTGACAGGTTGCAATTTGATTGTTAAGCATGCTTTCCACTGACTAAAATTCATTTAAGAAAATAAATGAATAATTACAGTTTAGTGAAAGTTGTGACTTTTTGGCGCTCTAAGGAAAAGGATCATTTTGGTCGCCAAACTACGCCCGCGTCCTGTAAGGAAAACCTAAACACTTCGACATTTATCATCCTCCATATGTCTAATCTGTCTGGGTACATTTAGAAAGTGATCAGATGAAACATGGAGGAGGAAGTCTTTACAGAACACCTCGAAAAGGTGAAAATCTGCAGAAAAATTACCTTGTTGAATGTTTTGAGGTTAAAAATGTCCAGAAAAGATGCAGAGTTAGAAACAACTGTAGTACATTTTTTCCACTTGCAGTAATTTGGTGGAAAAAACACAGTACATTTAATGGTAAAATTCTGGTGACTGAGCTGGCAGTTTTTTTTTATCGTTGAATCTATTAAAAAAATAAAAATGACAGGCTAATGAGTTGCGTTTGAGTTTAAGAACCGTGCTCTACGGTAAAGTTGGGACTTTTTGACACTCTAAGGACAAGTATAGTCTTTGCCTGCGTCCTGTAAGGAAAACCTAACAACTTTGACATTTATCATCCTCCATCTGTCTAATCTGTCTGGGTACATTTAGAAAGTGATCAGATGAAACAGAACACCTCGAAAAGGTGAAAATCTGCAGAAAAATTACCTTGTTGAATGTTTTGAGGTTAAAAATGTCCAGAAAAGATGCAGAGTTAGAAACAACTGTAGTACATTTTTTCCATTTGCAGTAATTTGGTGGAAAAAAACACCATAAATTTAATGGTAAAATTCTGGTGACTGAGCTGGCAGTTTTTTTTCATCGTTGAATCTATTAAAAAAATAATAATGACAGGCTAATGAGTTGCGTTTGAGTTTAAGAACCGTGCTCTACGGTAAAGTTGTGACTTTTTGACACTCTAAGGACAAGTATAGTCTTTGCCCGCGTCATGTAAGGAAAACCTAACAACTTTGACATTTATCATCCTCCATATGTGTAATCTGTCTGGGTACATTTAGAAAGTGAACAGATGAATAAGAACACCTCGAAAAGGTGAAAATCTGCAGAAAAATTACCTTGTTGAATGTTTTGAGGTTAAAAATGTCCAGAAAAGATGCAGAGTTAGAAACAACTGTAGTACATTTTTTCCCATTTGTAGTAATTTGGTGGAAAAAAACACCGTGAATTTAATGGTAAAATTCTGGTGACTGAACTGGCAGTTTTTTTTCATCGTTAAATCTATTAAAAAAATAATAATGACAGGCTAATGAGTTGCGTTTGAGTTTAAGAACCGTGCTCTACGGTAAAGTTGTGACTTTTTGACACTCTAAGGACAAGTATAGTCTTTGCCCGCGTCCTGTAAGGAAAACCTAACAACTTTGACATTTATCATCCTCCATATGTGTAATCTGTCTGGGTACATTTAGAAAGTGACCAGATGAAACAGAACACCTCGAAAAGGTGAAAATCTGCAGAAAAATTACCTTGTTGAATGTTTTGAGGTTAAAAATGTCCAGAAAAGATGCAGAGTTAGAAACAACTGTAGTACATTTTTTCCATTTGTAGTATTTGGTGGAAAAAAACACCGTGAATTTAATGGTAAAATTCTGGTGAATAGGCTGGAAGTTTTTTTTCATCGTTGAATCTATTAAAAAAATAATAATGACAGGCTAATGAGTTGCGTTTGAGTTTAAGAACCGTGCTCTACGGTAAAGTTGTGACTTTTTGACACTCTAAGGACAAGTATAGTCTTTGCCCGCGTCCTGTAAGGAAAACCTAACAACTTTGACATTTATCATCCTCCATATGTCTAATCTGTCTGGGTACATTTAGAAAGTGACCAGATGAAACAGAACACCTCGAAAAGGTGAAAATCTGCAGAAAAATTACCTTGTTGAATGTTTTGAGGTTAAAAATGTCCAGAAAAGATGCAGAGTTAGAAACAACTGTAGTACATTTTTTCCACTTGCAGTAATTTGGTGGAAAAAACACTGTACATTTAATGGTAAAATTCTGGTGACTGAGCTGGCAGTTTTTTTTAATCGTTGAATCTATTAAAAAAATTAAAATGACAGGCTAATGAGTTGCATTTGAGTTTAAGAACCGTGCTCTACGGTAAAGTTGTGACTTTTTGACACTAAGGACAAGTATAGTCTTCGCCCACGTCCTGTAAGGAAAACCTAACAACTTCGACATTTATCATCCTCCATCTAATCTGTCTGGGTACATTTAGAAAGTGACCAGATGAAACAGAACACCTCGAAAAGGTGAAAATCTGCAGAAAAATTACCTTGTTGAATGTTTTGAGGTTAAAAATGTCCAGAAAAGATGCAGAGTTAGAAACAACTGTAGTACATTTTTTCCCATTAGTAGTAATTTGGTGGAAAAAAACACAGTGAATTTAATGGTAAAATTCTGGTGAATAGGCTGGAAGTTTTTTTTCATCGTTGAATCTATTAAAAAAAAAATAATGACAGGCTAATGAGTTGCGTTTGAGTTTAAGAACCGTGCTCTACGGTAAAGTTGTGACTTTTTGACACTCTAAGGGCAAGTATAGTCTTCGCCCGCGTCCTGTAAGGAAAACCTAACAACTTTGACATTTATCATCCTCCATCTGTGTAATCTGTCTGGGTACATTTAGAAAGTGATCAGGTGAAACAGAACACCTCGAAAAGGTGAAAATCTGCAGAAAAATTACCTTGTTGAATGTTTTGAGGTTAAAAATGTCCAGAAAAGATGCAGAGTTAGAAACAACTGTAGTACATTTTTTCCACTTGCAGTAATTTGGTGGAAAAAACACCGTGAATTTAATGGTAAAATCCTGGTGAATAGGCTGGAAGTTTTTTTTCATCGTTGAATCTATTAAAAAAATAATAATGACAGGCTAATGAGTTGCGTTTGAGTTTAAGAACCGTGCTCTACGGTAAAGTTGTGACTTTTTGACACTCTAAGGACAAGTATAGTCTTTGCCCGCGTCCTGTAAGGTAAACCTAACAACTTTGACATTTATCATCCTCCATCTAATCTGTCTGGGTACATTTAGAAAGTGACCAGATGAAACAGAACACCTCGAAAAGGTGAAAATCTGCAGAAAAATTACCTTGTTGAATGTTTTGAGGTTAAAAATGTCCAGAAAAGATGCAGAGTTAGAAACAACTGTAGTACGTTTTTTTCATTTGCAGTAATTTGGTGGAAAAAACACCATGAATTTAATGGTAATATTCTGGTGACTGAGCTGGCAGTTTTTTTTCATCGTTGAATCTATTAAAATAATAATAATGACAGGCTAATGAGTTGCGTTTGAGTTTAAGAACCGTGCTCTACGGTAAAGTTGGGACTTTTTGACGCTCTAAGGACAAGTATAGTCTTTGCCCGCGTCCTGTAGGGAAAACCTAACAACTTTGACATTTATCATCCTCCATCTAATCTGTCTGGGTACATTTAGAAAGTGACCAGATGAAACATGGAGGAGGAAGTGTTCACAGAACAACACCTGAAAATGGTGAAAATCTGCAGAAAAAGACCTTGTTGAATGTTTTGAGGTTAAAAATGTCCAGAAAAGATGCAGAGTTAGAAACAACTGTAGTACATTTTTTGCCATTTGTAGTAATTTGGTGGAAAAAAACACAGTGAATTTAATGGTAAAATTCTGGTGAATAGGCTGGAATTTTTTTTTCATCGTTGAATCTATTAAAATAATAATAATGACAGGCTAATGAGTTGCGTTTGAGTTTAAGAACCGTGCTCTACGGTAAAGTTGTGACTTTTTGACGCTCTAAGGACAAGTATAGTCTTTGCCCGCGTCCTGTAAGGAAAACCTAACAACTTTGACATTTATCATCCTCCATCTGTCTAATCTGTCTGGGTACATTTAGAAAGTGATCAGGTGAAACAGAACACCTCGAAAAGGTGAAAATCTGCAGAAAAATTACCTTGTTGAATGTTTTGAGGTTAAAAATGTCCAGAAAAGATGCAGAGTTAGAAACAACTGTAGTACATTTTTTCCACTTGCAGTAATTTGGTGGAAAAACACCGTGAATTTAATGGTAAAATTCTGGTGACTGAACTGGCAGGTTTTTTTAATCGTTGAATCTATTAAAATAATAATAATGACAGGCTAATGAGTTGCGTTTGAGTTTAAGAACCGTGCTCTACGGTAAAGTTGTGACTTTTTTACGCTCTAAGGACAAGTATAGTCTTTGCCCGCGTCCTGTAAGGAAAACCTAACAACTTTGACATTTATCATCCTCCATCTAATCTGTCTGGGTACATTTAGAAAGTGACCAGATGAAACAGAACACCTCGAAAAGGTGAGAATCTGCAGAAAAATTACCTTGTTGAATGTTTTGAGGTTAAAAATGTCCAGAAAAGATGCAGAGTTAGAAACAACTGTAGTACATTTTTTCCATTTGCAGTAATTTGGTGGAAAAAAACACCGTAAATTTAATGGTAAAATTCTGGTGACTGAACTGGCAGGTTTTTTTAATCGTTGAATCTATTAAAAAAAAAATAATGACAGGCTAATGAGTTGCGTTTGAGTTTAAGAACCGTGCTCTACGGTAAAGTTGTGACTTTTTGACGCTCTAAGGACAAGTATAGTCTTTGCCTGCGTCATGTAAGGAAAACCTAACAACTTTGACATTTATCATCCTCCATCTGTCTAATCTGTCTGGGTACATTTAGAAAGTGATCAGATGAAACAGAACACCTCGAAAAGGTGAAAATCTGCAGAAAAATTACCTTGTTGAATGTTTTGAGGTTAAAAATGTCCAGAAAAGATGCAGAGTTAGAAACAACTGTAGTACATTTTTTCCATTTGCAGTAATTTAGTGGAAAAAAACACCGTAAATTTAATGGTAAAATTCTGGTGACTGAACTGGCAGTTTTTTTAATCGTGGAATCTATTTAAAAAAAAAATAATGACAGGCTAATGAGTTGCGTTTGAGTTTAAGAACCGTGCTCTACGGTAAAGTTGTGACTTTTTTACGCTCTAAGGACAAGTATAGTCTTTGCCCGCGTCCTGTAAGGAAAACCTAACAACTTTGACATTTATCATCCTCCATCTGTCTAATCTGTCTGGCTACATTTAGAAAGTGATCAGGTGAAACAGAACACCTCGAAAAGGTGAAAATCTGCAGAAAAATTACCTTGTTGAATGTTTTGAGGTTAAAAAAGTCCAGAAAGATGCAGAGTTAGAAACAACTGTAGTACATTTTTTCCATTTGCAGTAATTTGGTGGAAAAAAACACCGTAAATTTAATGGTAAAATTCTGGTGACTGAACTGGCAGTTTTTTTTCATCGTTAAATCTATTAAAATAATAATAATGACAGGCTAATGAGTTGCGTTTGAGTTTAAGAACCGTGCTCTACGGTAAAGTTGTGACTTTTTTACGCTCTAAGGACAAGTATAGTCTTTGCCCGCGTCCTGTAAGGAAAACCTAACAACTTTGACATTTATCATCCTCCATATGTCTAATCTGTCTGGGTACATTTAGAAAGTGATCAGGTGAAACAGAACACCTCGAAAAGGTGAAAATCTGCAGAAAAATTACCTTGTTGAATGTTTTGAGGTTAAAAATGTCCAGAAAAGATGCAGAGTTAGAAACAACTGTAGTACATTTTTTCCCATTTGTAGTAATTTGGTGGAAAAAAACCCCGTGAATTTAATGGTAAAATTCTGGTGAATAGGCTGGAAGTTTTTTTTCATCGTTGAATCTATTAAAATAATAATAATGACAGGCTAATGAGTTGCGTTTGAGTTTAAAAACCGTGCTCTACGGTAAAGTTGTGACTTTTTGACACTCTAAGGACAAGTATAGTCTTCTGTAAGGAAAACTTAACAACTTTGACATTTATCATCCTCCATCTGTCTAATCTGTCTGGGTACATTTAGAAAGTGATCAGGTGAAACAGAACACCTCGAAAAGGTGAAAATCTGCAGAAAAATTACCTTGTTGAATGTTTTGAGGTTAAAAATGTCCAAAAAAGATGCAGAGTTAGAAACAACTGTAGTACATTTTTTCCCATTTGTAGTAATTTGGTGGAAAAAAACCCCGTGAATTTAATGGTAAAATTCTGGTGAATAGGCTGGAAGTTTTTTTTCATCGTTGAATCTATTAAAATAATAATAATGACAGGCTAATGAGTTGCGTTTGAGTTTAAGAACCGTGCTCTACGGTAAAGTTGTGACTTTTTGACACTCTAAGGACAAGTATAGTCTTCGCCCGCGTCATGTAAGGAAAACCTAACAACTTTGACATTTATCATCCTCCATCTGTCTAATCTGTCTGGGTACATTTAGAAAGTGAACAGATGAAACAGAACACCTCGAAAAGGTGAAAATCTGCAGAAAAATTACCTTGTTGAATGTTTTGAGGTTAAAAATGTCCAGAAAAGATGCAGAGTTAGAAACAACTGTAGTACATTTTTTCCATTTGCAGTAATTTGGTGGAAA
>NC_084731.1:13997471-14007471 GCF_033978785.1 Entelurus aequoreus | reverse complement strand
CGGAATTCTCAGGTCTGATTCTTCCAGAGGGAACATAAAGTGATGGATGCTCTGCTCCTTCCGTGGAAGCACAATCTATTGCCAAAATCACGTCATCACAGATCCTGTTGCTGTGGTATATTTCTTGCATTTGAAGACGTGTGTATATTTAATACTCTGTGAAAATATACGTATACTTTATTTTGCTCATCATGTTTGTAAATGGAAATACTGCTATGCTCACTTTGGATGTTGACGGCTATATTTTGTGCATTCCTGAATAAAGACTTCATGTTTAGTTGTGTAAAGCTGTTTGTTTTTACTTCCCAGAGAATTTGGCAGTTTTCAGTTGACTGAATATGTACAGCGGGAATATTTAACATATTTCCAGACTGTAAGCCGCACCCACTAAATTGTAGAAGGAAAAACATGATTTTTTTTCATATTTTAGCCGCACCCGACTAGAAGTGGCAGATATATATATATAGGTATGTTGTGAAATGAGATATTTGCATACATTTTTTTTGTAAATGTGTATTTAGATACCTTTCCAAACGGTGCCTGTAACATGGCAGTAAAACGGCTGATCAAACAAAACAAAAGTGATGTATTTATTCATCCTTTATGAGATGAATAAATTGTTCTCCTTTTTGAAATAAGGTTTAAGATGTTAAGCAGGATTCTTTGTCCTTGTACTTTGTAAACACTCTGAGTTTGAACATTTTCTTAAAGGGGAACTGCACTTTTTTGTAACTTTCTCTAGTAACAGCATTCCATGATTAATATCAACAAATTAACATTAATAATAAATGACAGTAGAAGAAGCACACGTATGACTGATGAGTCATAGTGTAACTTTGTGTGGTGTTTGAGTTGTCCGACTTTTTTGTGTGGCCATAAACGCACCAGTGGCTTAGTGGTATGTGTGTTGGTGACAGATGACAAGTTGGTTTTGGCCTGGTTTGTACGGCAGAAAATGACTAGTTTTTCGAGATAGAAGGTTTTTACTCATGTTTTTGGTGTGGTTATGGCCGAGTATAAACAGTTTTGCTCAATAAAGTGATCGATATAATTCCTGGCCTCGAAGCATCTCGATAGACGTTACAATAATTGAACGGTGTTGACGAACACCGTTAGGGCCGCTTGTTGTCACTGTCACTCAGAGTTGCATTGCAAAATTACACAGAATAAATGTGTTTATTTTGTTTAGAATTCAGATGGGTTTGATTTGGTGCGCGGCATATATTTGCTGTGCGCAGAGGACGCTTGAGCAGTGCGCAATTGCACAGGCGCGCACCTTAGAGGGAACGTTGATTGTGAATGATAGGCAGAATTTCCAAAAAAGTGCAGTTCCTCTTTAAAGTGGATAATTTTAGTTCATTGTTTAAATTCTTTGCTCAATCAAAACCATAATTTAGCCGTTAGCGAAGAAAAATCCATGGATTAGCCGCACCCTTGCATAAACTGCAGGGCTTAAAGCTTGGGGGGAAAAATTGCAGTTTATAGTCCGGAAAATACCAAAAGCGCCTTATTGCAGTGAAACTTGCCAAGGGACATGTAAGCAAATATTAACATTGCTGTATGTATACTTTTGACCCAGCACATTTGCTCACATTTTCAGTAGACCCATAATAAATTCATAAAAGAACCAAACTTCATGAATGTTTTTTGTGACCAACAAGTCACTCTATCACAAAAAAACAAGAGTCGTAGAAATGATTGGAAACTCAAGACAGCCATGACATGATGTCCTTCACAAGTTTGATTGATTGATTGAGACTTTTATGAGTAGGTTGCACAGTGAAGTACATATTCCGTACAATTGACCACTAAATGGTAACACCCGAATACGTTTTTCAACTTGTTTAAGTCGGGGTCTACTTAAATTGATTCATGATACAGATATATACTATCATATATCAATCAATCAATCAATGTTTATTTATATAGCCCTAAATCACAAGTGTCTCAAAGGGCTGCATAAGCCACAACGACATCCTCGGTACAGAGCCCACATACATACTATCATATATATATATATATATATATATATATATATATATATATATATATATATATATATATATATATATATATATATATATATATATATATATATACTATCATCATAATACAGTCATCACACAAGATAATCACATTGAATTACTTACATTATTTACAATCAGGGGTGTGGGGGGGGGTAGGATATGGACAGCAAGTAGTGGACATAGAGGGAGAGAGAGAGAGAGAGAGAGAGAGAGAGAGAGAGAGAGAGAGAGAGAGAGAGAGAGAGAGAGAGAGATCAGAAGGCATAAGAAAAAGTATCTGCATTTGATTGTTTACATTTGATTATTAGCAATCCGGGGAGGGTGTTAGTTTAGGGTTGTAGCTGCCTGGAGGTGAACTTTTATTGCGGTTTTGAAGGAGGATAGAGATGCCCTTTCTTTTATACCTGTTGGGAGCGCATTCCACATTGATGTGGCATAGAAAGAGAATGAGTTAAGACCTTTGTTAGTTCGGAATCTGGGTTTAACGTGGTTAGTGGAGCTCCCCCTGGTGTTGTGGTTATGGCGGTCATTTACGTTAAGGAAGTAGTTTGACATGTACTTCGCTATCAGGGAGGTGTAGTGGATTTTATAGACTAGGCTCAGTGCAAGTTGTTTAACTCTGTCCTCCACCTTGAGCCAGCCCACTTTGGAGAAGTGGGTAGGAGTGAGGTGGGATCTGGGGTGGAGGTCTAGAAGTAACCTGACTAGCTTGTTGTGAGATGTTTGGAGTTTAGATTTGAGGGTTTTGGAGGTGCTAGGGTACCAGGAGGTGCATGCGTAATCGAAAAAGGGTTGAACGAGAGTTCCCGCCAGAATCCTCAAGGTGCTTTTGTTGACCAGAGAGGAGATTCTGTAGAGAAATCTCGCTCGTTGGTTAACCTTTCTGATTACCTTGGTTGCCATTTTATCACAGGAAAGGTTAGCCTCTAGAATGGAACCTAGGTAGGTGACCTCATCTTTCCTGGTGATAACAATGTCACCCACTTTTATGGTGAAGTCATTGACTTTCTTAAGGTTGATGTGGGACCCAAACAGGATGGATTCTGTTTTACCCAAGTGTATGGATAGCTTGTTGTCAGCGAGCCAGGTGCAAGTTCTACAGAGCTCAGCACTGAGGATTTTCTCCACCTGTGACTTGTCCTTGCCGGATACCAGCAGGGCAGAGTCATCCGCAAACAAAAACAATTCACAGTCGCATGCAGATGACATGTCGTTTATGTATATTAGGAACAGTAAAGGTCCCAATATACTGCCTTGGGGGACTCCACAACTCACCTCTACCACCTGCTCCCTCCCCTCCAAGTAAGATTGCATCCAGCTCCATGAGGTTTTGTTAAATCCGATTGCTCTGAGCTTATCCAACAGTATAGCGTGGTTAACGGTGTCAAAGGCCTTCTGAAGGTCCAACATGACCATGCCGCAGTATTTGCTCGCGTCCACCTCATGTTTGATGTGGTCGGTCAGATAGAGAAGGCATGTGTCAGTGGAGTGGTTAGTTCTGAAGCCGGATTGGAATTTGTACATGAGTTTATTAGTGTCAAGGTAACTATCGACCTGTTCATAAACTGTGTAAAGTGTATGTAAACTTTTGACCACCACTGCATACAGTATGTACGGTATAGCTGAGGTCAACCTTTGTTATTCCCGCAAGATGTCTGTTCTGTGTCAGCGTCGGTGCAGATGTATTGCTTTTGGGCAAACATGTCATTAGTGGCGTTTTGTTTGTCACCGCCATGACTCGGCCTGGCTCCAGTAAAAACATGACCTGTGTCAGTTTGTGAAGCATCACAAAAAGGTGAGGCGGGTCAAGTTATGCATTTGACATTTCTGTTGCAACTTGACTTACGAATGCAAGATGAGGCAACCTTTCGGTGCTCCGGGTGATCGATAACAAGCAGCTGCAATTAAGTAGCATTACTGTCAACATTGATCATTGTGCTAGTGTATGGCAATGGATGCTGCATAGGTAGACCAGTGTTTTTCAACCTTTTTTGAGCCAAGGCACTTTTTTTTCCATTGAAAAAATGCGGAGGCACACCACCAGCAGACATCATTAAAAAATGAAACTCAGCAGCTGATATTGACAATAAAAAGTCGTTCTCGTAAGTGTTGGATATGACTTCAAACCATAACCAAGCATGCATCACTATAGCTCTTGTCTCAAAGTAGGTGTACTGTCACCACCTGCCACATCACACCCTGACTTATTTGGACTTTTTTGCTGTTTTCCTGTGTGTAGTGTTTTAGTTCTTGTCTTGCGCTCCTATTTTGGTGGCTTTTCCTGTTTTGTTGGTATTTTCCTGTAGCAGTTTCATGTCTTCTTTTGAGCGATATTTCCCACATCTACTTTGTTTTAGCAATCAAGAATATTTCAGTTGTTTTTATCCTTCTTTGTGGGGACATTGTTGATTGTCATGTCATGTTCGGATGTACTTTGTGGACGCCGTCTGCTCCACGCGCTGTAAGTCTTTGCTGTCGTCCAGCATTCTGTTTTTGTTTACTTTGCAGCCAGTTCAGTTTTAGTTTGGTTTTGCATAGCCTTCCCTAAACTTCAATGCCTTTTCTTAGGGGCACTTGCATTTTGCTTATTTTTGGTTTAAGCATTAGATACCTTTTTACCTGTATGCTGTCGGCTGCATATTGTGATCCCGACAAACCATGTTCCCGACATCTACAAAGCAATTAACCAAGCATGCATCACTATAGCTCTTGTCTCAAAGTAGGTGTACTGTCACCACCTGTCACATCACACCCTGACTTATTTTGAGTTTTTTGCTGTTTTCCTGTGTGTAGTGTTTTAGTTCTTGTCTTGCGCTCCTATTTTGGTGGCTTTTCCTGTTTTGTTGGTATTTTCCTGTAGCAGTTTCATGTCTTCCTTTGAGCGATATTTCCCACATCTACTTTGTTTTAGCAATCAAGAATATTTCCGTTGTTTTTATCCTTCTTTGTGGGGACATTGTTGATTGTCATGTCATGTTCGGATGTACTTTGTGGACGCCGTCTGCTCCACGCGCTGTAAGTCTTTGCTGTCGTCCAGCATTCTGTTTTTGTTTACTTTGCAGCCAGTTCAGTTTTAGTTTGGTTTTGCATAGCCTTCCCTAAACTGCAATGCCTTTTCTTAGGGGCACTTGCATTTTGTTTATTTTTGGTTTAAGCATTACATACCTTTTTACCTGTACGCTGTCGGCTGCATATTGTGATCCCGACAAACCATGTTCCCGACATCTACAAAGCAATTAACCAAGCATGCATCACTATAGCTCTTGTCTCAAAGTAGGTGTACTGTCACCACCTGTCACATCACCCCCTGACTTATTTGGACTTTTTTGCTGTTTTCCTGTGTGTAGTGTTTTAGTTCTTGTCTTGCGCTCCTATTTTGGTGGCTTTTCCTGTTTTGTTGGTATTTTCCTGTAGAAGTTTCATGTCTTCCTTTGAGCGCTATTCCCCGCACCTGCTTTGTTTTAGCAATCAAGAATATTTAAGTTGTCGTTATCCTTCTTTGTGGGGACATTGTTGATAGTCATGTCATGTTCGGATGTACTTTGTGGACGCCGTCTGCTCCACGCGCTGTAAGTCTTTGCTGTCGTCCAGCATTCTGTTTTTGTTTACTTTGCAGCCAGTTCAGTTTTAGTTTGGTTTTGCATAGCCTTCCCTAAACTTCAATGCCTTTTCTTAGGGGCACTTGCATTTTGTTTATTTTGGGTTTAAGCATTACATACCTTTTTACCTGTACGCTGTCGGCTGCATATTGTGATCCCGACAAACCATGTTCCCGACATCTACAAAGCAATTAACCAAGCATGCATCACTATAGCTCTTGTCTCAAAGTAGGTGTACTGTCACCACCTGTCACATCACACCCTGACTTATTTGGACTTTTTTGCTGTTTTCCTGTGTGTAGTGTTTTAGTTCTTGTCTTGCGCTCCTATTTTGGTGGCTTTTCCTGTTTTGTTGGTATTTTCCTGTAGCAGTTTCATGTCTTCCTTTGAGCGATATTTCCCACATCTACTTTGTTTTAGCAATCAAGAATATTTCAGTTGTTTTTATCCTTCTTTGTGGGGACATTGTTGATTGTCATGTCATGTTCGGATGTACTTTGTGGACGCTGTCTGCTCCACGCGCTGTAAGTCTTTGCTGTCGTCCAGCATTCTGTTTTTGTTTACTTTGCAGCCAGTTCAGTTTTAGTTTGGTTTTGCATAGCCTTCCCTAAACTTCAATGCCTTTTCTTAGGGGCACTTGCATTTTGTTTATTTTGGGTTTAAGCATTAGATACCTTTTTACCTGTACGCTGTCGGCTGCATATTGTGATCCCGACAAACCATGTTCCCGACATCTACAAAGCAATTAACCAAGCATGCATCACTATAGCTCTTGTCTCAAAGTAGGTGTACTGTCACCACCTGCCACATCACACCCTGACTTATTTTGAGTTTTTTGCTGTTTTCCTGTGTGTAGTGTTTTAGTTCTTGTCTTGCGCTCCTATTTTGGTGGCTTTTCCTGTTTTGTTGGTATTTTCCTGTAGCAGTTTCATGTCTTCCTATGAGCGATATTTCCCGCATATACTTTGTTTTAGCAATCAAGGCTATTTAAGTTGTTTTTATCCTTCTTTGTGGGGACATTGTTGATTGGCATAGAATAATGTAGAATGTAATGAGTCGTGAGAAATACAGTACATATAGGAATATTTATGTTAAAAAATATAACTTGTTTAAAAATATACTTCACTGGAAGCGTGACAGAAAAAATATAACAGGAATTTTTATTTTTACCTACTCCCAGACTAACATTTGTGGGGACATTTTGGAATAGTTGTGGCTCCTATAGCCTCACGCAGCCTACAATCTCCATATGTTACAAACATAACATTAAAATGTTCCCAAGCATTGAACGCGACAACATTTTTGTAGTTCGGAATGTTAAAGTTAGGGATTGATGACGAGATGATGATGATGATGATGATGAAGGAGCTCCTAAGTATGCTTTTATAACCTGGCCGCCAGGGGGCGTGGTCAGGATGCTGAGGCCGCCGCTGATTGGCTGCCGTGTGCGCGGGGGAGTGGGACAGCAGCTAGCCTGCCAGCTGCGAGGGTCAGCTCAAAAGTAGAAAAAGGGACAAAGAAGTCATGCCAAACACCTCAAAGTCTCGCTCAGGTTGAACATTTTCAAACTTGGGAGAGGAGTCAGCTTCGTCTGAGAAGGTAAGTCTTATCTTTCTTGGGATATTTGAAGTTTAATGCTGTGTGATAACAAGTCTGACGTGCAGCCCGGAAGGTCTCTTTTTCCTCAATTTAATCACTCATTTTTACTTCTGTAAATACAATTAACATAACTCAAATGAACATTTATGGACTTATATAAGTGAACAAACTTATTATTAACGTATTATTATTTTATAATTACCTTGTTGAGCTGCAATTTTAATTAGCCGCCAAAATCCCTTTGAAGTTTGATACTAGTGTTAGTTTACTTGTGTGCCATTGTTTGTTTAGCACTATTTAAATAAAAATATATAAATAGCAGTCACAACATATGAGTTCCAGTACAATGCAAGTGTGTCAAACATTTATGAATACAGTAATGTTATTATTATTTTTACCAGAGATGATATTACAACATGTGTATCAGTTTCATACCATACCAACTTTATTTATAAAGCCCTTTAAAAACAACCACAGTTGTGCTAACAAGTGTTTCAAATGTTAGAAATTATGCTATGAATGCATCCATCCATCCATTTTCTACCGCTTGTCCCTTTCAATAATGTTATTATTCGCAATACTGTATGTGTATCAGTTTAATGCTAACAAGTGTTTCAAATGTTAGAAATCATGTTTCTTTGAGACACTTGTGATTTAGGGCTATATGAATAAAGATTGATTGATTGATTGATTGATTGATTGATATTAGGGATGATCGATACGGCATAAAATCTATATCGTGATATACATTGCAGCCTTCTAAGATACTGATGTGTATCACAAAATATTATTTGGTGCATAAAAGATAATAGAACCAAAATATCAAAATAAATGACAAAGATGACATATGCAGTAACTTATTACATCATTTACTGTTGTATTATTTGTTCAGAACTATTATACATCTACTTGTTCATTTACTGAACAAGTAGTCTACTGTAGTACTAAAAAGATAATAAGCAGTTATTATTCTGTAGTTTGAATACTTGACATCAGTTTTGGGCTATATTTGTTTAGCACTATTTAGAAAAAAATGCAAATAAATACCAGTCACAACATATGAGTTCCAGTACAATGCAAGTGTGTCAAACATTTATGAATACAGTAATGTTTTTTGTTTTTTTTGCCAGAGATGATATCAGCAACATGTGTATCAGTTTCATGCTAACAAATGTTTCAAATGTTAGAAATCATGTTTCATGTTCTATTAGGGATGAGCGAGACGGCCTATTAATCTAGATGGCGATATACATTGCTGCCTTCTAAGATACCGATGTGTATCACAAAATATTACTTGGTGCATAAAAGATTATAGAACCATTTCAAAAATAAAGACAAAGATGACATATGCGGTAACATTACATAATTTACTGTTGTATTATTTGTTCAGAACTATTATACATCTACTTGTTCATTTACTGAACAAGTAGTCTACTGTACTAAAAAGATAATAAGCAGTTATTATTCTGTAGTTTGAATACTTGACATCAGTTTTGGGCTATATTTGTTTAGCACTATTTAAAAAAAAAAAAAAAAAAAATACCAGTCACAACATATGAGTTCCAGTGCAATGCAAGTGTATCAAACATTTATGAATACAGTAATATTATTATTTTTTTGCCTGCGATGATATTAGCAACATGTGTATCAGTTTCATGCTAACAAATGTTTCAAATGTTAGAAATCATGTTTCATGTTCTATTAGGGATGAGCGATACAGCCTAAAATCTGTATCGCAATATAAGATGCAATACGTCCGACACTGATTGTTATTTATTACTCCGGTACTCTTGTCTTGTTCTGTATATTGTACAGTATTTTGTATTTCTACAGTGTTTTGTATATTGTACAGGATTGCTTATTATTTTTATTGGATAGTAGTCTGTTTATTTCAATTGTTAGTTTTTTTCTTTATTACCTCTTGTGTAATTTATTTTTACCCCATATTTGTTCCCACTACCGCACCTTAAATTGGAGTCCTTAATCTCGTTATATTCAAATATAATGACAATAAAGTCCATTCTATTCTATTCTAAGATACCGATGTGTATCACAAAATATTATTTGGTGCATAAAAGATAATAGAACCATTTAAAAAATAAAGACAAAGATGACATATGCGGTAACATTACATAATTTACTGTTGTATTATTTGTTCAGAACTATTATGCATCTACTTGTTCGTTTACTGTTAGCAGTTGATTACATGGTTCTAGCTACACTTTTGTAAAAAGATAATAAGCAGTTATTCTTCTGTTGTTTGGATACTTGACATCAGTTTTGGGCGATTCTACAAATGTAGGTAATGATCCAATACCAGGTTGTTACCAGGGTAGTATTGGCCATATTTAGATGGAGACAGGTGTGGACAATATTGGAGACACTTGTCCCCACGCTAAAAGTATACAGCGAAGGAGAAAACTATTTGATGTTGCAGGTGATGTGTCGTGAACGTTGTCTCAACTTGTTTATAAAGTCTTTAGTTTGTTGACTGGGATGTTCACTCCTCCTTTATTTAACTGCAAACTGTATCAGTGTTCAAATAACATCAGCACTAGCTAAAATGTTTTGTCATCTCATCCAATTGTCACTCCTCTTTATTTTTGTTGGCCAAACTGTTGTAATGAATCAAGAGAAGAACAAAGCTTGTTTATTAGACTTCATCTTCAGTAGCCAAACTGCTTTGTGTTTTATTTTAATATCAAAAAGTAAACACACATTTATTTATTTTTTACATTACTTGTGTTTTTTTCATGTCACAAAGGTATTAATTCA
>NC_084731.1:13664971-13672471 GCF_033978785.1 Entelurus aequoreus | reverse complement strand
ATATATATATATATATATATATATATATATATATATATATATATATATATATATATATATATAACAAAATGTAAAGCCATAGGCTCACACAAGTTCCGTAAAAACAGGTCGGGTATTGAGAAACTTCCATCCATCCATCCATTTTCTACCACTTGTCCCTTTCAGGGTCGCGGGGGGTGCTGGAGCCTATCTCAGCTGCATTCAGGCGGAAGGCGGGGTACACCCTGGACAAGTGGCCACCTCATTGCAGTATTGAGAAACTTACATTTATGAATATAAAACTTAGCCAATAGTATCATGAGGGTGCAAAAGTAAGACACTCATCTTGATTATTCAGTTTGTTTTTTTTACAGTTTTTCACTGAAAGCACAACGAGACGGTAAGCCTTTCTCAAGACAACGCTGCAAAATATCACAAAAAGATACACAAAACATTGACGAAGAGGAGGTTTGATCAATATTCTACAACTAATTAAAGAGTTTCACCAGTGTTGTATATTTTGGTCATGCGCAGTAGCCTAGCAACGTACCAATTGTATTATTGTAAGCAGCTATGTTCATATATTTTATTTTTTTATTCACCTACTACTGACTTGTATCAGTTTAGCACGAAAGCATCACACTACTATTTGTATTTAAATAATGCATATGTTCCTTTTGACTGTACATGTACTGTAAATGTATAATGTATTTATATTATTCACATGTGAATAATGCTGTATAAGACTGTATTCATGTTATTCATATGTGAATAATGCTGTATAATAGACTGTATGTATATTATTCACATGTGAATAATGCTGTATAATAGACTGTATTTATGTTATTAACATGTGAATAATGCTGTATAATAGAATGTATTTATATTATTCACATGTGAATAATGCTGTATAATAGACTGTATTTATGTTATTCACATGTGAATAATGCTGTATAATAGACTGTATTTATGTTATTCACATGTGAATAATGCTGTATAATAGAATGTATTTATATTATTCACATGTGAATAATGCTGTATAATAGACCGAATTTATATTATTCACATGTGAATAATTCCGTATAATAGACTGTATTTACATTATTCACATGTAAATAACGCTGTATAATAGACTGTATTTATATTATTCACATGTAAATAATGCTGTATAATAGACTGTATCTATATTATTCACACTTGAATAATGCTGTATAATAGACTGTATTTATGTTATTCACATGTAAAAAATACCCAAGTGTTTATTGTCTATTGTGAGCGAACTGTGGTGCTGAATTTCCCCCAGGGATCAATAAAGTACTTTCTATTCTATTCTAAATACTTCTTATTTTATTTATTAATTGAACAATTACTATAGAAACAAAAAAAGGCATTATACAGTGTACTATTTTAGGTACACATTTGAAAAAGATGCACTTATTGAAGAAAAATAACTTATACTTGCAATTATTTGCGAATATTTATGAGTTATCTATAGACAAAATGCGATATATTATATAAAAAATGTTGACAGCCCTAATAATAAACCAATATATGCATAATAGATACCCAATGCTTTCTTAATCAATCAATCAATCAATCAATCAATCAATCAATCAATCAATCAATCAAAGTTTACTTATATAGCCCTAAATCACGAGTGTCTCAAAGGGCTGCACAAGCCACAACGACATCCTCGGCTCAGATCCCACATCAGGGCAAGGAAAAATAAAAAAATATAATAATAATAATTAATAGGAGGATAGAGGGATGTTGTCCTATAAATTGTTGTGAAATTAATAAAATTGTCTGTTTATTATGTTATGGGGTACTTCAATTGTTATGTGTAGTTGAAATATTTCTGTTCAATATTTGAAAAACACAATTCTATAATGTCATTCATCACAAATGTGGGCCTTGTTGTGTATAATAGGGGTGTATATAATCTTTGGGCACTAGATTTGATCCGATTCTGATTCCCAGGGGGACGATTAGATTCAGAATCGATTCTCGATTCAGAACACAATTTTTGACTACCACATTCACCCAATGTTGTATGATTGTAACAATTATATAACAAGCTCTAAATGAAATTTGATGCATCTCTTCCACAAAAACTACATATGTACATGCTCTAGACATTGTAATAACAACCAGGCCCGGCCCTAACCAATCTGGCGCCCTAGGCAAGATTTTAGGTGGCGCCCCCCCACATCGGCAGTGAAGTGTATATACTCACAAGAAACCGAATAGCTTTGTCTTTGACCTTTTTTTTTTACTTAAAGAAAGCAAATTAACAATCAGAATAGTTAACAAGATAAAAAAAAATATGGATAAATAAATGAATACAAAAAATGAATATATGAAATACAATATTTTTTACATACATAAACACAAAATAAAACGTGTCAACAAGTTGCATAAAATAAATTAAAAATACAATATAAATAAGGCACTGCACAAAACAAGATATCAAACCAGTATGACTTTAACAACTATATTACAAAAAAAGGGGATCCTACAGAGTTCTCTATTTGTGCTTTTTAATATTGCATGAACTAGAATGACTTACAAATGACTGTACACCAGGGAGTACTGTAATTACCTAACGTTACATTATTACTTTCCATAACAATTTAGCCCCCTCCACAATATTAACCCGACGTTAAAACAGAACTAGCTATTTATTGATTAGCAATTGCCGAATCATGTAACATTAGCTTGATGCTAAAAAACCAGGTTACTATCACATTCTGTAACAGACAAATAAGTTCATGTAGGCTAACGTTACCTCCCTGCTACCTCTGTCTTTTTCTCGTTTCTCCTCCTCTTCTTCTTTTCTCTTTTTTCTTCCCTGGGCACCTGACAGTTTTGGCCGTTTTGACATCTTGGGTTGATTTTTTTATGTGGTGACGTCCAAAAAGAGTCATGATACGGGAAGGGAGGGGGCGCAATGTTGTAACAAATAATATTTCTATTAAATAGGCTTTACTTTGCATTTTAATTAACGTGGGATTATTTTATGTATTTAGAAATAATAGTACCAACTTTTTTTCTCCAACATGTGTGGCACTGGCGTGGCGCCCCCTGATGGACGGCGCCCTTAGCATTTGCCTATACGGCCTATGCCACGGGCCGGCCCTGATAACAACCAAAAAATATATAAAAAGACATTTTACTTACTTGAATCTGATGAATCTGGTCCAATGAAACAAATAGATGTTGTTGGAAGGAAACCTTGAGAGGCTGTGTGAGTTCATGGCCAGAAGGCGTGACCTATAAACAAATGTACGATCCAATAGCATTGTGAGACTGAACAATAGGACCCAATGACTATGTAAATGTGGTAAAAAAAAATGAAATGATTGTAAAATCAAGACAGCCATGACATGATGTTCTTTACAAGTGTATGTACACTTTTGACTGTATATTAGTTTCAATATAAGCTGTTATGAAATAAACCAAAGCACTACAATGAAAGACGGCAGAAGACTAAAAGTGGGGCCAAAACCTTTATTTTGAGTCATAGATGCTTGCTTCATTCCAGTAATGAGTAAAGAGTAAAGAGTGGTTATGTGGGACAGACTTGACTGCCTTCAGTTTGTCCCAGGAGGTGCTGGAGGTGGTTTTCCTGGTCGGGTTAAGGCTGGGTTTTGGGGTTGGCAGAAGGCTTGGGGATGGGAGTGGGGTTAGGAGCCGGATTGGGGTTGGGATTGGGATTAGGGTTGGGATTAGGCGTCGGGGTGACGAAACACCCCCTCTTGTGCCACTGCATGTCCCGCACACGTCGGACGGACTGGATCTGAGGCGCGGTGGCTCCCCAGTCGTTCCAGTGCTTAAAGTCTCCATGCTCAAACACGTACTGGCGCCCCCTGTAGCCCGGATACATGTAGCCCACCCACCTGAGGAGGCAAACGCACAAAGCGTGTACTGAATGACACCTCCTGGACAATAAACCTGACAATCTGAGGACTGTAGGTTCTTCTTAGAGTTCTAGGGAAACCTCCAAAGTCCAGCACATTGCATTTATTATGCGATGCTTGATTGTAGTCGGAGTAATAATCACAATTACACCATTATTATACACATGAATTAATTTCACAAAAAAAAGTATAAAATCACAAGATTCAATTCGATTCTTGGGGGATTCAAAATCAATTCTCGATGAAAAATCAATACTTTTTTTTAACAACATTGGGTGCTAGTTCTATGATGAACTACATGCCTCCATAGAACAGATAAACAGCTCTGATACATTTCTATATTCATTTAAAAAACTGGTTTTGTTTACTATAATTCTATCTAAACATTTAATCCAGTCAAATACAAATAGATAATTATCTCAGACTTCTCTTTTCTAAAGTAAATGTGCACAGCAGATATAGATCATCTACACCAACAATATAATTTGCCTGAGTGACAGATTTAAAAAAAAAAAAAAAAGTTTAAAAAAACAACTATTATTCACATGTGAATAATGCTGTATAATAGACTGTATTTATATTACTCACATGTGAATAAGTGAATAATGCTGTATAAAAGACTGTATTTATATTATTCACATGTGAATATTGCTGTATAATAGACTGTATTTATATTATTCACATGTGAATAATGCTGTATAATAGACTGTATTTATATTATTCACAAGTAAAAAATGCTGTATAATAGACTGTATTTATATTATTCACATGTAAATAATGCTGTATAATAGACTGTATTTATATTATTCACATGTGAATAATTCTGTATAATAGACTGTATTTATATTATTCACATGTGAATAATGCTGTATAATAGACTGTATATATATTACTCACATGTGAATAATTCTGTATAATAGACTGTATTTATATTACTCACATGTGAATAAGTGAATAATGCTGTATAATAGACTGTATTTATGTTATTCACATGTGAATAATGCTGTATAATAGACTGTATTTATATTATTCACATGTGAATAATGCTGTATAATAGACTGTATTTATATTACTCACATGTGAATAAGTGAATAATGCTGTATAAAAGACTGTATTTATGTTATTCACATGTGAATAATGCTGTATAATAGACTGTATTTATATTACTCACATGTGAATAAGTGAATAATGCTGTATAATAGACTGTATTTATGTTATTCACATGTGAATAATGCTGTATAATAGACTGTATTTATATTATTCACATGTGAATAATGCTGTATAATAGACTGTATTTATATTACTCACATGTGAATAAGTGAATAATGCTGTATAATAGACTGTATTTATGTTATTCACATGTGAATAATGCTGTATAATAGACTGTATTTATATTATTCACATGTGAATAATGCTGTATAATAGACTGTATTTATATTATTCACATGTGAATAATGCTGTATAATAAGACTGTATTTATGTTGTTCACATGTGAATAATGCTGTATAATAGATATAATAGATATATCATCTACATCAACTATATAATTTGCGTGAGTGACAGATTAAAAAATAATAATAGTTTAAAAAAAAAAAAACATTTTTTTTTTTCAATACCAACAAGAATCGCGATGAATTCAAATTTTTTTGCACCATTATTTTTAGAAATGTTGATGTTTATTACTGTTGGCAACAACATAAATGAAATAATAACCTCATAATAATAGTGCAAAATATTTAAAAAAAAATACAAATAATAATAATAAATAAATTAATAAATTAATTATATATTTTTTTTTTGTCCTGTCCAGCTTCTCAGGCAAATCATATAGTAGATGTAGATGCCCATATCAGATGTACACATTTACTTTTATTTGTATTTGATTTTAATACATGTATTTATATTATCATTTATATATGTATATATATATATATATATATATATATATATATATATATATATATATATATATATATATATATATATATATATATATATATATATATTATATATATATATATATATATATATATATATATATATATATATATATATATATATATACACATATATATATATAAGACTTAGATGAACTTTATTGATCCCTGGCAGAAAAATGTTACTCACGTGGGTAATAAACTCAAGTGTTATTGTCATCAACTTTGGTAATTGTTATATATTGTATATAAGATATAGATATAATATAATATAATATATATAATATACTGTACATATATTATGTAAATATTACGTTTATATGTTATATTTTAAATCGCTATATTTAGTGTATTTATACCTGCAGTGTCCTTTCCATCCTTACACTTTCCATCATTGTAACTGCGCTACTGTGTGGAACAATTTCCCTTGTGGATCATTAAAGTTTGTCTAAGTCTAATGTCTAACTATCATGCATGCCTCCAGTCATTATTCATTTGTAATAATCTCTTTTGAACAATAACTGGAATGCCATCAGTGTGTGAATGTGGAAATAGCGTCAACTACCTTCAAGGTAGAAAGGCACTACTATTTGCCATAATTAGACCCTGTGGTGTAGTGCAGTTACTCTATGAGATGTTAGTGTTTTAATAATAATAACAATGATCTGTCAGAATAATTGTATCTAAGTTATCACAAAACTTTGTGTTTCAGTGAGTTCCCGGCGAGCAGACAAAAGCTGTCTTTGATCTTACTAATCAAAAGGCTTGTAAAATCCACTGTGTAGGATGGGAAGCGACATTAAGGTGTCGGGTTTTTTTGATGTATTGTAAACAACAGGAAGATTTTGTCTTTTCTTTGAACTGTTTTGTAACCAAAGGCAACGGCTGTTTACGACCCCCGTCCCTTTAAAAACAGCTGAGCCATGTTATCAGGGAAAGTCCAAATAAAAGATGAGGCGTACAATCTTTGGTCAGAGCGTGGTGGGACACTGTGCCAGGGTACAGGTCTACGCGTTTCTCCTCATTGAGCCAAATTCAATTCTGTCTCCGTTTAATTCCTTGCTTCTTTGTCTGTTTAATAGATGTCATCAGTGTTTGAACCTGACATGATTATACAATAGTATGTTCAACGCTGACAGGAAGAAGGAATCTAATGGTAAATGGTCACTGATTGATAGGGATGATGTTTGATAAGAAACTATCGAGTTTGAGCCCATTATCGAATCCTCTTATCGAACCGATTCCTTATCGATTCTCTTATCGAATCCAGATAGGTTGTTGCATATGGAAAAAACCACAATATTTGGTTTAACAAAAGCTCACTTTTATTTTATAATTAAAAATAAAAAATAAAAAAAAATTGACTGTTACCCCCCTAAAAAAAATAAATGAATAAATATTGACTGTTGTTACCCAAAGTATATTAAGTGGGATTTTTCAGAGAAACTAATATATACAGTAACACAAAAACAACCTGTCTCTGTGATCACTATAGGTGTATAAATAATAATATAGTGTTAAATAAAATCCGTCCCTTGGGCACAAAACTGAAAATAATACAGCTCTCCAAAAAGTGCACTTCTGCTGCTATTGGAACATACTAACTACACACACCATGACACTAAGAACACCACAGTCATCAATCAACAATTCTTCTTCCAAAA
>NC_084731.1:13449971-13657471 GCF_033978785.1 Entelurus aequoreus | reverse complement strand
AGCAAGTCTGCGGTGCCCATTGTGTCATCACACTGCTTTCTCAATAGGCTCGCCCTCCCCGGCCCTGGCAAACGCTGCCCGGCCCAGCCTGTGCCGCCGTCCTCGCCACGGTCCCGTGGTCGTGCACTGGGCGGGGGGGGGGGGGATGATCAGACTCACTCAGCAGGACCTGCCTGCTCGCGGTGTTCCCCTCACACACAACACACTCCCATAGGTTTCGTAGAAAATATTTTAATCCATCCACCACTTTTCAACTGAATGTTGTTGGTGAACTTGATGAGAAGCAGATAAACATTATTCACACAGCATAAAAACATTCTCCGGCAAGCTTATTGTGCTCTCTGATATCTGTGCCTCGTTCTTTCCCCGACAAGCACAATGGTGGCACTTCGGCCTTGGCAACTAATCACGTACAAGACAAAAAAAGTGTTCAATGTATTTTGCAGAAGCCTGAATTTCCTTTTTTTTTTTTTTGGGCATATTTCAGTAAAATGTACAAAATAGGCACTCCAAAGTGCAAAATGAAGACCTTGGTGAGGTGTCTCCATGGGATGGATTCTCTGCGGGTGTGGTTGCTGTACAGGGAGAAGACATTTACAGTAGCTCAGAGAAAACACAAGAATATTGGTCAATAGCTGCTAAGATTGATCAATAACTAATAATACTGGACTCAGGGGCCAAATCCTTAAAACATACTTTTTGGACCCGTCATCCACAATCCCTGCGTGAGACAAGTCCTTTTTTCTGCGAGTTGAACAAAAACTGATAGCAAGAGGCGGCTAACAATGTAGACCATTACAGTCATCTATTCTGCCTATACAGTGGTGGTCAAAAGTGTACATACACTTGTAAAGAACATCATGTCATGGCTGTCTGGAGTTTCCAATCATTTCTACAACTACGCGCTCCCAACAGGTATAAAAGAAAGGGCATCTCTATCCTCCTTCAAAACCGCAATAAAAGTTCACCTCCAGGCAGCTACAACCCTAAACTAACACCCTCCCCGGATTGCTAATAATCAAATGTAAACAATCAAATGCAGATACTTTTTCTTTTTCTTATGCCTTCTGATCTCTCTCTCTCTCTCTCTCTCTCTCTCTCTCTATGTCCACTACTTGATGTCCACCCCCCCCCCCTCCACACCCCTGATTGTAAATAATGTAAATAATTCAATGTGATTATCTTGTGTGATGACTGTATTATGATGATAGTATATATGATAGTATATATCTGTATCATGAATCAATTTAAGTGGACCCCGACTTAAACAAGTTGAAAAACTTATTCGGGTGTTACCATTTAGTGGTCAATTGTACGGAATATGTACTTCACTGTGCAACCTACTAATAAAAGTCTCAATCAATCAATCAAAAAAAAAACTCAGATTTGCTCACATTTTCAGTAGAGCCATAATAAATTCATAAAAGAAGCAAACTTCATGAATGTTTTTTGTGAGCAACAAGTTATGTGCTCCAATCACTACGTCACAAAAAAATAAGAGTTGTAGAAATGATTGGAAAGTCAAGACAGCCATGACATGATGTTCTTTACAAGTGTATGTACACTTTTGACTACCACTCAAGAAAATGACCTTCATATTAATAACTAAGCTAACACAGAGGATGTTATTTTCTGGCCTGGTGATTTAACCATCTGAACATTTCATATCACGAGTATTGTCATTATCGCCATATTCTTGTACGTGCTCAAAAAGTACTTATACACATACTGAAATCTTTTTGACTGAGTTATTATTTATTTAATAACTCAAACAAATATACACTGTTGAGTGAGCAAAGTATGATTGGTCATGGCCAATGTGTGGTCCAAGTTCTTCTATACAACAGGAGCACTCTTGTGTTTTTAGGACTTGGCTGCCAAAAGGTTAGTCACCCAAGTTTTGAACGTAACTCGAGGGCCAGTATGTGTCATTCCTGGGCTGGATTTGGCCCCTGGGCCGCCAGTTGGATAACTCTGGTGTATTTATGCATGTTTTTACCATGCTGTTGACTAGAATGAATTGTTCTTTTAACTATTTCTTATCTTAGTGACATTCTTGTATGTATTTCAAGTTGAATCCTCACCTGCACACTACTCCCCCTCGTGTTGACTGACACGCTTCTTGGATTTCAACTCCATGAGCCAGGACGGAGAGGGCACAGCACTGGAAGACACACAAACACTTTATTAAATTAAAGCTGCAAGCAGCGTTGGTCGGGTCCGCATTTTGGCTGGTGCTAGTCCTAGGTGTCCCAATACTTTTGTCCAGTGGTAGTCCTGAGTGAGACCTACATAGAGGTTTTTGTTTCATGTCTCTACGATATTCGTACTGGGAGTTAGAGGGAGTTGTGTCTGTGTTTTTTTCCTAGGTGCTGCGGCACAGTGGTTCTTTTCTTTGAAGGCTCGTAAAATCAAAACCGTAGCACTTATTACAACGCTTTCGCCAACTTCTAATCAGAAGGGTTCAATCTCTCTCCTGTAGTAGTTTGAAGCCAAAACGACAAACGCGCTCAGAGGAGATAATGTTTGATGTTTGGTGACCGCTTTTTAAAAAAAATGTGTTTTGAAGTGGGGATATCAAACTTCCTGTTGATTTTTGCTGAAGGATGTCAACCTATGAAATGTAGGTCTAAGTGAGACCTACGTAGAGGTTTTTGTTTCATGTCTCTAAAACGTTCCTACCGGAAGTTACAAGCAGTTTTGTCTGTGTTTTCCTCTGAGAAGCAGTTTTGTCTCTGTTTTATTCAAAATTACGCTTAGCTCGCAATTTTGAGTTTTGGGGTTCGGTTTTTTTTAAAATCGCAATTTCCACCAGGCCCGATGTGTGTAAAAAGTTTGGTGAGTTTTGAAGTCTTTTAAGAGGGTCAAATTAGTTCAAAGAGGCAAAAATTAGTGTTTTTAGTAATTTTTTGTGTTGAAGGGGAAATTGCCAACTTCCTGTTGGTTTTTGCCCGAGGATGTGAAATTATGAATTGTAGGTCTAAGTGAGACCTACATACAGGTTTTTGTTTCATGTCTCTACGACCGTCCTAGTGGGAGTTACAGGCAGTTTGTTTTTGGTTTTTTCCTAGGGTGCGCTAGAGCGCAATTTTGATTTTTGGGGTTCGGTTTTTTTTTAAATCGCAATTTCCACCAGGCCCGATGTGTGTAAAAAGTTTGGTGAGTTTTGAAGTCTTTTAAGAGGGTCAAATTAGTTCAAAGAGGCAAAAATGAGTGTTTTTAGTAATTTTTTGTGTTGAAGGGGAAATTGCCAACTTCCTGTTGGTTTTTGCCCGAGGATGTGAAATTATGAATTGTAGGTCTAAGTGAGACCTAAATACAGGTTTTTGTTTCATGTCTCTACGACCTTCCTAGTGGGAGTTACAGGCAGTTTGTTTTTGGTTTTTTCCTAGGGTGCACTAGAGCGCAATTTTGATTTTTGGGGTTTGTTTTTTTTACTAAAGTGTGCTATCACAGTTTTTCTATGTGTGTATAAAATTTGGTGAGTTTCGAAGCATGTTAAGGGGGGGAAAGTAGTGCGCAAAGCTGCGGAATAATAATAAACCTTACAATTTCAATAGGTTCCTTTGTACCTGTATAAAGGACTCCCACAGGGAATCCTTTATACAGGGTACATGCGAACCCTAATAATAAATCAACCTTACAATTTCAATAGGTTCCTTTGTACCTGTACAAAGGACTCCCACAGGGAGTCGTTTATACGACCCCTAATTAAAGCTGCAAGCAGCGATGGACGGGACCAACTTTGAGGGCTCATAAAATCCAAACCGGAGCAGTAATTAAAACTCTTTCATCAACTTTTAATCAGAAGGGTTCAATCTCTCTCCTGTGCTAATTTGAAGCCGACACGACAAACGCGCTCAGAGGAGATAATGTTTGAAAAAAGGTGACTGTTTTTACTCAACTTTTAATTTGAAGGGGGGATTGCAAACTTTCTGTTGATTTTTGCTTGGGGTTGTCAGTGTATGAAATATAGGTCTAAGTGAAACCTACATAGAGGTTTTTGTTTCATGTCTCTACATACTTGCCAACCCTCCCGTTTTTAGCGGGAGAATCCCGTTATTCAGCGCCTCTCCCGACAACCTCCCGGCAGAGATTTTCTCCCGACAAACTCCCGGTATTCAGCCGGAGCTGGAGGCCACGCCCCCCCCCAGCTCAATGCGGACCTGAGTGGGGACAGCCGTTCTCACGTCCGCTTTCCCAGCCCAATGACGTCATAACATCTACGGCTTTTAGAGAGTAGAGTGCACAACAAGGAGAGAGAGTTCTTGGTTTCTTATGTGGGTTTATTGTTAGGCAGTTTCATTAACGTCCTCCCGGCGCGGTAACAACACACAACAACAGCAGTCACGTTTAGTCTACCGTAAAGCAGTTCGTCTGCCGTAAACAGCAATGTTGTGACACTCTTAAACAGGACAATACTGCCACCTACTGGATAGCCTGCAGAACACTGAAGTTCAAGTATGTCTTTTATTTATATGTATAATAAAAAATTTAAAAATAAAAATAAAAATATATAGCTAGAATTCACTGAAAGTCAAGTATTTCAAATGTCAATTTCAAATGTCACATTAGCCATCTGTTAAACAAATTATCTAAATATGTTGGCCAGTTCTTTCACCTTCGTCATTATCTTCCTCTGTATGCTCTACTTACCCTATATAAAACTCTCTTTGAACCACATCTAAACTACTGTAATGTCATCCGGTGTAACACCTTCCCTACCTACCTTCACAAATTAGAATCTATGCAAAAGAAAATCATACGGGCCCTATCATGGTCCAAGTTTAATGCCCCCACTCGACATCTATTTCATAAATATAATCTCTTAAGACTGACAGAATTCAATATTCATCAAAATGCTTGTTTAACCTATCACGTCATTCACAGGCTGAATCCTAGGCTCTGTAGCTTGGTTCCTATCTACCATCCCCAGCATGCCCACAGCACTCCTAACTTAGATCTGATATCAGGTAAACATCGTCTACTGGCTTGTACCGATCGAAGTGTTGTATGCAGGGGACCTAAGATTTGGAACCGGCTTAATGAGAGCCTTAAGATACGGTATCCATTCTCCAACTTCAAAAAGAAACTGAAAACTTACCTATTAACCACCTATCTCTAATGCCTCATGTGGGGTTGACTACTGTTGGGTTTTGCATGGTCGAATGAATGTATGTGTGTATGTGTATGCGTGCTTTAGTACTATCATCTTGTGTTTATCCATAGCGTTGTTGGTTTTTTTTTGTTTTTTTGTTGTTGTTGTTGTTGTAGTGCTTGCTACCATTTTTCATCATGCATATATAAACTGTCCTCTGGTCCCCCTGTCAAAAGCTTCTTCTAGCTTATTTGGGGGACCCTTTCACTTACCAATACCTTTAAATGATATTCACTACTATTGCAATTGTTGTATGGTATTGTGAATAAAACTTGAAAAAAAACACAAAAAAAACTATTTCATACATATATATATATATATATATATATATATATATATATATATATATATATATATATATATATATATATATATATATATATATATATATGAAATACTTGATTTGGTGAATTCTAGCTGTAAATATACTCTCCTCTTAACCACGCTCTTAGCCACGCCCCCCCCGGACCACGCCCCCCCCACCTCCCGATATTGGAGGTCTCAAGGTTGGCAAGTATGTGTCTCTACGACATTCCTACTGGGAGTTAGAGGCAGTTTTGTCTGTGTTTTCTTCCTAGGGGGCGCTAGAGCGCAATTTTGAGTTTTGGGGTTTGGTTTTTTGATTAGATCGCAATTTTCGCCAGTCCTGATGTGTGTGTCTAATTTGGTGAGTTTTGAAGCATGTTAAGGGGGTCAAATTACATCTCAAAGAGGCGGCGGTATAATAATAAAACGCTAGAAATACAATAGGGTCCTCTGTCTCAAAGGGACATCGGTCCCTAGAAACACTTTTTGCACAGCATTAGTTTTCTTTCTTACCCTCCGTCTGTGCCCCCTAAGGGTGGCAGCACTAGTGCGGCCCCAGCCAGAGGAGCGCGAGGGCGGGGAGAGCGAGGCATGGGGACGGGGGCCGACGGCTCGGCTTGGTCGTTGAGACTTTCCTTGTCCTCTTCAGTCTGGTCTCTTCCCTCTGCTCTTTTCTTCATCTGAGCCTGCGGGAGCATGGACAGTCATGTGGTCTTCCACAAGCTGGATGACTTCTCATTGGACTTACAATCAGGCTCAAAGGACTTATGCCAGGAAACACGGCCACCTTCCTGGAGGAAGGAGGAGTGGAGACTGTCCTCTGGTTGGGCTGCTCCTCCTCAGAGTCCGACTCCTTCTGCTCGCCATCTGAAATCAGCAGCAACTTCAGGACATTTGGAAAGAGATATTACTACACCCGAGCGAGGTTTTCTGAGGATGAGATCATGGATGACCTGCAGTGTCACGAGACCTCCAGTCCTGACTTTCTAGAATAGTTGGTCTGGAGCGTGACGGACGTGTTCGCCTGTGGGTCTTGGCCAGATCGGCCTTGAACTTCTGTGCACTGGTGTCCAGGAGAGGAGTGAAGGTCTGTGGACACAACACAACACCTTCACTTCAAAACTCGGGAGACAAACATTTTGGCATCAAACACATTTGTGCTCTTGTTGTATAGATCAGAGGTGACCATTACGTCATCGCCGGCTAGCGGTCGACGGTGGAGGGTGTGTCAGTCCACCGCCAGCCGGGCATTGAAGGAGTATGGAAACTGGACAAATAAGATGCCAAAAAGCAACCACTTTCACGTGGTATTGGACAGAAAGGAGGACTTTTTTTCTCCTCCACAAAGTAAAATCGAAAATGTGGAGGTTATCATCACTACTGACTGATTCCTATCAATGCAAGTCATCACAATCATACAACTTATATTCTTGTCTTCATGCAAGAAAGGAATGTTCAACATGCTTGTATTGTCATTAAACACATTTAACTTGTCAATAAAAACGTTAAAATAAAAAATCATATTTTTTGGTCCGCCACATCATTTTATATGACCCATCACATCATTCAAGTGGCCCGCCACATCATTTTATTTGGTCCGCCAACTTGTTTTATGTAGTCTGCCACATCATTTTACTGTATGTGACCCACTACATCATTTTATGTGGTTTGCCACGTCATGTTATGTGACCAACCACATCATTTTATATGACCCATCACATCATTCAATTGGCCCGCCACATCGTTTACTGTGGTGCGCCATCTCGTTTTATGTGGTCTGCCACATCGTTTTATATGACCCACCACATCATTCAAGTGGCCCGCCACATAATTTTATTTGGCCCACCACATCATTCAAGTAGCCCGCCACATCGTTTTATGTGGCCCACCACATTATTTTATGTGAACTGCCACATCATTTTATGTGGTCCACCAGGTCATTTTATGTGGTCCACCATATTATTTTATGTGGTCCACCACATTATTTTATGTGAACTGCCACAACATTTTATGTGGTCCACCAGGTCATTTTATGTGGTCCACCATATTATTTTATGTGGTCCACCACATTATTTTATGTGAACTGCCACATCATTTTATGTGGTCCACCAGGTCATTTTATGTGGTCCACCATATTATTTTATGTGGTCCACCACATTATTTTATGTGAACTGCCACATCATTTTATGTGGTCCACCAAATCGTTTTATGTGGCCCACGATATTATTTTATGTGGTCCACCACATTATTTTATGTGAACTGCCACAACATTTTATGTGGTCCACCAGGTCATTTTATGTGGTCCACCATATTATTTTATGTGGTCCACCACTTTATTTTATGTGAACTGCCACATCATTTTATGTGGTCCACCAGGTCATTTTATGTGGTCCACCATATTATTTTATGTGGTCCACCACATTATTTTATGTGGTCTGCCACATCATTTTATGTGGTCCACCAGGTCATTTTATGTGGTCCACCACATTATTTTATATGACCCATCACATCATTCAATTGGCCCGCCATATCATTTATTGTGGTCCGCCATCTCGTTTTACGTGGTCTGCCACCTCATTTTATATGACCCACCACATCATTCAAGTGGCCCGCCACATAATTTTATTTGGCTCACCACATCATTCACGTAGCCCGCCACATCGTTTTATGTGGCCCACCCCATTATTTTATGTGGTCCACCACATTATTTTATGTGGTCCACCAGGTCATTTTATGTGGTCCACCACGATATTTTATATGACCC
Source organism: Entelurus aequoreus (assembly GCF_033978785.1). Taxonomy (NCBI): domain Eukaryota; kingdom Metazoa; phylum Chordata; class Actinopteri; order Syngnathiformes; family Syngnathidae; genus Entelurus; species Entelurus aequoreus. The sequence goes on along the minus strand of NC_084731.1, from coordinate 13,649,243 downwards.
ATCACATCATTCAATTGGCCCGCCATATCATTTATTGTGGTCCGCCATCTCGTTTTACGTGGTCTGCCACCTCATTTTATATGACCCACCACATCATTCAAGTGGCCCGCCACATAATTTTATTTGGCTCACCACATCATTCAAGTAGCCCGCCACATCGTTTTATGTGGCCCACCCCATTATTTTATGTGGTCCGCCACATTATTTTATGTGGTCCGCCACATTATTTTATGTGGTCCACCACATTATTTTATGTGGTCTGCCAAATCGTTTTATGTGGCCCACCACATTATTTTATGTGGTCCACCACATTATTTTACGTGGTCTGCCACATCATTTTATATGACCCACCACATCATTCAAGTGGCCCACCACATCATTCAACTGGCCCGCCACATTTATTGTGGTCCGCCATCTCGTTTTATGTGGTCTGCCACCTCATTTTATGTGGTCCACCACATTATTTTATGTGGTACACCACATCATTTTATATGACCCATCACATCATTCAATTGGCCCACCACATCATTTATTGTGGTCCACCACATTATTTTATGTGGTCCACCACATTATTTTATGTGGTCCCCCACATCATTTTATGTGGTCCTCCACATTATTTTATGTGGTCCACCACATTATTTTATGTGGTCCCCACATTATTTTATGTGGTCCACCACATTATTTTATGTGGTCCGCCACATTATTTTACGTGGTCCGCCAGGTCATTTTATGTGGTCCACCACATTATTTTATGTGGTCTGCCACATCATTTTATGTGGTCCACCAGGTCATTTTATGTGGTCCACCACATTATTTTATGTGGTCCCCCACTTTATTTTATGTGGCCTGCCACATCATTTTATGTGGTCCACCAGGTCATTTTATGTGGTCCACCACATTATTTTATGTGGTCCACCACATTATTTTATGTGGCCCACAACATTATTTTATGTGGTCTGCCACATTATTTTATGTGGCCCGCCACATTATTTTATGTGGTCCTCCACATTATTAAATGTGGTCTGCCACATTATTTTATGTGGCCCGCCACATTATTTTATGTGGTCCACCACATTATTTTATGTGGTCTGCCACATCATTTTATGTGGTCCTCCACATTATTTTATGTGGTCCACCTCATTATTTTATGTGGTCCACCACATTATTTTATGTGGTCCACCACATTATTTTATGTGGTCCGCCACATTATTTTATGTGGTCCGCCAGGTCATTTTATGTGGTCCCCACATTATTTCATGTGGTCTGCCACATTATTTTATGTGGTCCGCCAGGTCATTTTATGTGGTCCACCACATTATTTTATGTGGTCCGCCACATTATTTTATGTGGTCCGCCAGGTCATTTTATGTGGTCCACCACATTTTTTTATGTGGTCTGCCACATCATTTTATGTGGTCCACCAGGTCATTTTATGTGGTCCTCCACATTATTTTATGTGGTCCACCACATTATTTTATGTGGCCCACAACATTATTTTATGTGGTCCACCACATTATTTTATGTGGTCTGCCACATTATTTTATGTGGTCCTCCAGGTCATTTTATGTGGTCCACCACATTATTTTATGTGGTCTGCCACATTATTTTATGTGGTCCACCACATTATTTTATGTGGTCCCCACATTATTTTATGTGGTCCACCACATTATTTTATGTGGTCCACCACATTATTTTATGTGGTCCGCCACATCATTTTATGTGGTCCGCCAGGTCATTTTATGTGGTCCACCGTATTATTTTATGTGGTCCACCACATTATTTTATGTGAACTGCCACATAATTTTATGTGGTCCACCAAATCGTTTTATGTGGCCCACCATATTATTTTATGTGGTCCACCACATTATTTTATGTGAACTGCCACAACATTTTATGTGGTCCACCAGGTCATTTTATGTGGTCCACCATATTATTTTATGTGGTCCACCACATTATTTTATGTGGTCTGCCACATCATTTTATGTGGTCCACCAGGTCATTTTATGTGGTCCACCATATTATTTTATGTGGTCCACCACATTATTTTATGTGGTCTGCCACATCATTTTATGTGGTCCACCAGGTCATTTTATGTGGTCCACCATATTATTTTATGTGGTCCACCACATTATTTTATGTGGTCTGCCACATCATTTTATGTGGTCCACCAGGTCATTTTATGTGGTCCACCACATTATTTTATATGACCCATCACATCATTCAATTGGCCCGCCATACATATCATTTATTGTGGTCCGCCATCTCGTTTTATGTGGTCTGCCACATAATTTTATATAACCCACCACATCATTCAAGTGGCCCGCCACATAATTTTATTTGGCCCACCACATCATTCAACTGGCCCGCCACATTTATTGTGGTCCGCCATCTCGTTTTACGTGGTCTGCCACCTCATTTTATGTGGTCCACCACATTATTTTATGTGGTCCACCACATCATTTTATATGACCCATCACATCATTCAATTGGCCCACCACATCATTTATTGTGGTCCGCCACATTATTTTATTTGGTCCACCACATTATTTTATGTGGTCCACCACATTATTTTATGTGAACTGCCACATCATTTTATGTGGTCCACCACATTATTTTATGTGGCCCACAACATTATTTTATGTGGTCCACCACATTATTTTATGTGGTCCACCACATTATTTTATGTGGTCCACCACATTATTTTATGTGGTCCACCACATTATTTTATGTGGTCCACCACATTATTTTATGTGGTCCCCCACATTATTTTATGTGGTCCACCACATTATTTTATGTGGTCCGCCACATTATTTTATGTGGTCCACCTCATTATTTTATGTGGTCCGCCTCATTATTTTATGTGGTCCGCCACATTATTTTATGTGGTCTGCCACATCATTTAAATTGTCTGATATGTTATTTATGTTGTCCACCAGGTCATTTTATGTGGTCCACCACATTATTTTATGTTGTCTGCCACATCATTTAAATTGCCTGCTATGTTATTTATGTGGTCCACCACATTATTTAATGTGGTTCTGGCTTCACTTACACTTTAATATCATCTGCATTCATGCAATAAGATGTTCAAAACATTTTGTTTCCTCAAATATCTTCTTGTCATCTTCACTTACAGTTTTAAAGCAAGTTATCCATCAATGTGTTAGTAAAAAGTCTATCAATCTAATACATGCAAATAGTGTACCAAGGCTATGATGCGGTTATATTCACACATTAATTATACTTATAATTGAGATGTGGCCCTCAATGAAAACCAGTTTGACTCTCCTGGTTTAGAATCTCCAATTGAACCAACATGGATGTTTTGGGGATGTGGAAGGAAAGCGGCATACCCTCAAAAACCCCATGCTCCTACAAGTAGAACATGCCAACTGCACACAGAGAGGCCGCAACAGAGATTCAAACCCTCATCTCCTGACTGTGAGGCCGACATGCTAACCACTAATCTACCGTGCGTGATACGACCAAATTGATCTGAAACCTGAACTCATCTGAGGTCAACCAGCATCCTTCAACAGACCCACCTCAAATGTTCCACTGCATTAATTTGCATGTAAAACTCATGTCAATTCTAAGGTGTTTTTAAAAAATAAATGTGCCTGCTAAAAAAAAAAGAATCATGACCAACCTCAGGGAAGGGAAACAGTGCTGGTTCCGTTGAATCAACCTCGTCATGGAGGACCTTAGGAAGTGCATCGATGGACGGCTTTGGACTTGGTTCAATAACAGTCCTTCAGACATCAGTCAGGAAAAGACAGCATATATTCAACTATTGGTGCATTATTACATATCTCAAACTTCTTTATGTGCTCTGTTAACCCCTAGAGGGGACTGGGAGTTGAAAATAACACAAATCCCAAAAGCAGTGAAGTTGTCACGTTGTGTAAATGGTAAATAAAAAGAGAATACAATGATTTGCAAATCCTTTTCAACTTATATTCAATTGAATAGACTGCAAAGACAAGATATTTCATGTTCACACTGAGAAACTACATTTTTTTGCAAATTATCATGAACTTAGAATTTAATGGCAGCAACACATTGCAAAAAAGGCATTTTTACCTGTGTTACATGGCCTTTCCTTTTAACAACACTCAGTAAAACTGAGGAGACACATTTTTGAAGTGGAATTATTTCCCATTCTTGCTCGATGTACAGCTTAAGTTGTTCAACAGTCTCCCTTCTCATATTTTAGACTTCATATTTTCAATGGGAGACAGGTCTGGACTACAGGCAGGCCAGTCTAGTACCCGCACTCTTTTACTATGAAGCCACGTTGATGTAACACATGGCTTGGCATTGTCTTGCTGAAATAAGCAGGGGCGTCCATGATAACGTTGCTTGGATGGCAACATATGTTGCTCCAAAACCTGTATGTACCTTTCAGCCTTCACAGATGTGTAAGTTACCCATGTCTTGGGCACTAATACACCCCCATACCATCACACATGCTGGCTTTTCAACTTTGCGCCTAGAACAATCCGGAAGGTTATTTTCCTCTTTGGTCCGGAGGACACGACGTCCACAGTTTCCAAAAACAATTTGAAATGTGGACTCGTCAGACCACAGAACACTTTTCCACTTTGCATCAGTCCATCTTAGATGAGCTCGGGCCCAGCGAAGCCGGCGGCGTTTCTGGGTGTTGTTGATAAATGGGTTTTGGCTTTGCATAGTAGAGTTTTAACTAGGGATGTCCGATAATGGCTTTTTGCAGATATCCGATATTGTCCAACTCTTTAATTACCGATACCGGTATCAACCGATACCGATATCAACCGATATATGCAGTCGTGGAATTAACACATTATTATGCCTAATTTGGACAACCAGGTATGGTGAAGATAAGGTACTTTTTTAAAAAATTAGTAAAATAAGATAAATAAATTAAAAACATTTTCTTGAAACTAGTAATGAATGAAAATTAGTAAAATTAACTGTTAAAGGTTAGTACTATTAGTGGACCAGCAGCACGCACAATCATGTGTGCTTACGGACTGTATCCCTTGCAGACTGTATTGATATATATTGATATATAATGTAGGAACCAGAATATTAATAACAGAAAGAAACAACCCTTTTGTGTGAATGAGTGTAAATGGGGGAGGGAGGTTTTTTGGGTTGGTGCACTAATTGTAAGTGTATCTTGTGTTTTTTATGTTGATTTAATTAAAAAAACAAAACAAAACAAAAAAACGATACCGATAATAAAAAAAACGATACCGATAATTTCCGATATTACATTTTAACGCATATATCGGCCAAAAATATCGGCAGGCCGATATTATCGGCTACTCTAGTTTTAACTTGCACTTACAGATGTAGCGACCAACTGTAGTTACTGACAGTGATTTTCTGAAGTGATGTGGTGATATCCTTTACACATTGATGTCGCTTTTTGATGAAGTAGCGCCTGAGGGATCCAAGGTCCGTAATATCATGGCTCACGTGCAGTGATTTCTCCAGATTCTCTGAACCCTTTGATGATATCACGGAGCGTAGATGGTGAAATCCCTAAATTCCTTGCGATAGCTGCTTGAGAAAGGTTTTTCTTAAACTGTTCAAACAATTTGCTCACGCATTTGTTGACAAAGTGGTGACCCTCGCCCCGTCCTTGTTTGTGAATGACTGAGCATTTCATGGAATCTACTTGTATACCCAATCATGGCACCCACCTGTTCCCAATTTGCCTGTTCACCTGTGGGATGTTCCAAATAAGTGTTTGATGAGCATTCCTCAACTTTATCGGTATTTATTGCCACCTTTCCCAACTTCTTTGTCACGTGTTGCTGGCATCAAATTCTAAAGTTAATGATTATTTGCACAAAAAAAGAAGTTTATCAGTTTGAACATCAAATATGTTGTCTTTGTAGCATATTCAACTGAATATGGGTTGAAAATGATTTGCAAATCATTGTATTCCGTTTATATTTACATCTAACACAATTTCCCAACTCATATGGAAACGGGGTTTGTATATAAAGGTGGTAAAATGTCGAATCTCTTGTAAAAGGTTGATCCTACCGGTCAGTTCCAGATCTCCATTCATGGGTTGTATGTGGTCTGTCAGACTCCAGGTCTATCAAAGCCTCAGTGTCTTCACCATAACTGTGGACAGTATCCTAGGGGGTAAGCAGAAAGATTTGGCTATATTAATAAATGAAGTGTTCTTTATACAAGAATTCCACAATCCACTAGAGAGGCACAGGCGGGCGTGCATCTTGAACTTAGGTGCTCACCCAACCCCAAGTGGCTTTGCTGGCACTGGTCCACACTGTAATATGGAAACACATACCCCTGCCAGCAGATGTCCACATTGTTGCCACGCCCACATGCTGGAACATATGTGCACGCCAAATAGAAGCAACCTGTTGTGAGGCACACCCCTTCTGTTCTGTTTGATACCGTCTCTTGGATACAAGGGGGGAATGTTTGTAAACACTACCAGTCTCTGCACGATGATTCATGTGCTCAGAGGCGGTAATCTGGACGCGGCGCAGCATGAATTACCGGCTTCAGACAGATTTTCCTACAGGCAGATGACGATTTGTGCAGTTAACCTCAGTTAGGAGGGGTGAGTTATGGTAACATGTGGAGCATCATACATCAGATACAGTTTCCTGTTCATAAGAGTACAGTAAGAGACACGGGAGGTTCCCATTTGAACACGACGGGTTTACTTTCTTGTTCAGCCAACTTGCAACGTGTCATGGCGCCCATTTTAGTGCTTATAAGCGCCAACAAACTCATTACACTTTCGAACATGTGAACTGGAACATGCATTATACTTTTTACAAAGCCCGAGACCTCGCAATAGGGCGCGGCCTGAAGTGGAACACGAGTCACAGCGTGCCTACCTAGGTTCCATTCTAGAGGCTAATCTTTCCTGTGATAAAATGGCAACCAAGGTAATCAAAAAGGTCAACCAACGAACGAGATTTCTCTACAGAATCTCCTCTCTGGTCAACAAAAGCACCGTACCCTAGCACCTCCAAAACCCTCAAATCTAGACTCCAAACATCCCAGAACAAGCTAGTCAGGTTACTTCTAGACCTCCACCCCAGATCACACCTCACTCCTACCCACTTCTCCAAAGTGGGCTGCCTCAGGGTGGAGGACAATGTAAAACAACTTGCACTGAGCCTAGTCTATAAAATCCGCTACACCTCCCTGATACCGAAGTCCATGTCAAACTACTTCCAGAACGTAAATGACCGCCATAACCACAACACCAGGGGGAGCTCCACTAACCACGTTAAACCCAGATTCCGATCTAACAAAGGTCTTAACTCATTCTCCTTCTATGCCACATCAATGTGGAATGCACTCCCAACAGGTGTAAAATAAAATGCATCTCAATCCTCCTTCAAAACCGCACTAAAAGAACACCTCCAGGCAACTTCAACCCCTGACTAACACCCTCCCCCCTCCACATGCCACCTCCCCGGATTGTAAATAACCAAATGTAAATAATCAAATGTATTTCTAATGTATATACTTGTTCTTATGCTATCTGAACTCACTCTGTTCTCTGCTCGCTGTACATATCCTACCAAGTCAGACATGATGCAATTGTTGATGACTGAAGTGCTGATATCAACCAAACCCTCCTCATCCCACACGCCGGATTGTAAATAATTCAATGTATATACTCTGATGATTAACTTGTGTGATGACTGTATGGTGATGATAGTATATATTTGTACCATGAATTGATTTACGAAGTTGAAAAACTTATTGGGGTGTTACCATTTAGTGGTCAATTGAATGTGTACTGTACTGTGCAATCTACTAATACAAGTTTAAATCAATCAAAAACCCTGAAAGTGGACATGGAAAACCTAGAGAGGTAAAAAAAAATAACATCAGGGAAACTAAACGTGTGACGCTCGAACAATAAGCATGTTTTTAAAAAGGGTGTGTGGACGGGAGCGGCCAAAGTAGGATGAACCCTCTTTGTTATTGTACTGGGCTTTATCTGGGACAAACATGAAACCACAGTGAGGGAAGGCGGCAGGCATGTAAGCGATAACACACCACATTTGGAAAACTTGATCAGATACCCGTGTCGTTTATGTTTATGGAACAGACTGCTACGTATTTACATTGGCCTGGGCGTGCACGGTATCCATTTGTCTGGGGAATGTCCTGTAATGGACACTGCGGGCTTTTGTGCAATCAATACCAATTAAATAAACCCACTAACTACAATTCACCAATAGGCATAGTCATTATGATTCAACAGGAATCCATTGAACTTGCGGAACAGCTACTACTAGTCTTACAATGTTTTCTCATACCTCTATCCAATTTTCTCTCTTTCTACTGACTTTAGAACAGGTTCTATTTGAGGATATTTCCAGAGAAGGGTTTCCTTCCTCAGAGGGGTTCAGTTAGTATGAAAAGCATGCTTAAAGACCTGCTCCAAGACTTTTGCATGGTACAACAAAAACAGTTCTTACAGAGCTGGTGTCAGTGGACCTCTTTTGCACAGTTTGTCGACTTCGGAAGGAAAAGCGGCGTAGGGATCTCCTGCTATGGCGGGCAAAACTACGAAGAGGCAAAAAGGCTTTCCGTAACCTTCCCCGGTGGTTTCCATTTTCCTGGTCCTGGTTGTCCTTGTCCTGTTCATCCTCTGCGGTGCCCAGGACGAGCCCGAGAGCCCCCTGGAAGGAGCGCCGTATGCCACCCACCAAGCCCGCTACTTCAAGCTGGGCGGCCGACAGTTTTCTTTCAAAGTACTGCATATTTGGAGAGCTTAAAAAGTAGCTTTCCCTTATTCAAGCGTCACCCCGACAACTGGATATCAACAAAATATGAAATTACATAGCGTGGTTGAGCCATTTTAAGGAACGCAAGAGAGTACAATCTGAAGTAAGACTGATCATTATTTAAACACAATTCCTTCTCTTCTTATTGTTATGGTTTCAGTTCACATTGCCAATCTGAAATCTGTCAAAAGGCATAAGTCAGAAGACAACGTTTCCCAGACACCATTTGAAAAGCCAAACCTCCTCCTGTCCCAGAAGTAAAGGTGCTTTAGAGGGTAAGACTTCTTCAAACACAAACAGATTTGTTTGCGTCTTTTGCGCCATAGTCTTTAGAAGGGGGAATGACGTTTTCCATACTGGACATCCAAAGGCAGAGTCTGAGTCAGGTCATCTTTTTATCTCCTCTGGACTGCGGAAAATTTGCAGATGGGGCATAGTCGAAGTCCGTGCTTTGTAATGAAAAATCCCAAATGTGAGGCAAAGACTGGGCCAGTTTAATGGAGGACACTAAAAGAAAAAAAGTCTTCTTTTCAGGTCAGCAGGACTCTTGGATCCTCTTGGAATGGAGCTCTCGGTGGTCAGAGGACATGTGAACTTCCTTGCCCGGGGATAAGCCCATCCTCTTTGTGTGTTGTCAGTGGGGAGAGAGACAGGCTGGCTCTCAAAAGCAGAGTGAAGAGACTACTTGGAGAGACGGAAAGACAGCACATAAAAGCACCATGTTTGGTCATTCTGACACGGTGGCCTTTTGGCCTGATCCAAATGAGGACATGATGACTACATAACCCTTTGCCGCCTTGACCCCGGTCTATCGGTCGTTCTTTGCTCAGTCGCCGTGCTTGGTCGACTGCACAGCTCGTGTTTGCATAGTAAAGTATTTTACTCATTCTCAGTTTGGTTCATTACACGCTTTATACTATTTGCTCATCCGTTATTAAGCTTATCACATTTGAAATGACATCATGTAGATCAGGGGTCACCAACCTTTTTGAAACCAAGAGCTACTTCTTGGGTACTGATTAATGCGAAGGGCTAGCAGTTTGATACACACTTAAATAAATTGCCAGAAATAGCCAATTTGCTCAGTTTACCTTTAACTCTATGTTATTATTAATAATTAATGATATTTATCTTTGTGGAAACACTGATCATCCTAATGATTTCTCCCAATAAATAGATATAGAAACAGATAAATATCAATATGCAACACTTTATTTTTATATTTTCTCCATATTTTCTCTAAGTGCACATTTTTCAAAGTGAACATTTTCAAATGATCACTTCTAAGACAGTCTTGTGAAATCACAATATCCCATTTTAACTAGCTAGCCACTAACATTTTTATAAAAGGGGAGAAAACACGAAAAAAAATGAAAATTCAATTTTGAAACATAGTTTATCTTCAATTTCGACTCTTTAAAATTCAAAATTCAACCGAAAAAAAGAAGAGAAAAACTAGCTAATTCGAATCTTTTTGAAAAAATTGAAAAAAGAATTTATGGAACATCATTAGTAATTTTTCCTGATTAAGATTAATTTTAGAATTTTGATGACATATTTTAAATAGGTTAAAATCCAATCTGCACTTTGTTAGAATATATAACACATTGGACGAAGCTATATTTCTAACAAAGACAAATTATTATTTCTTCTAGATTTTCCAGAATTTTTTAAAAAAGAAATTCAAAAGACTTTGAAATAAGATTTACATTTGATTCTACAGATTTTCTAGATTTGCCAGAATCATTTTTTGAATTTTAATCATAATAAGTTTGAAGAAATATTTCACAAATATTCTTCGTCGAAAAAACAGAAGCTAAAATTAAGAATTAAATTAAAATGTATTTATTATTCTTTACAATAAAAAAATAAATTTACTTGAACATTGATTTAAATTGTCAGGAAAGAAGAGGAAGGAATTTAAAAGGTAAAAAAGGTATATGTGCTTAAAAATCCTAAAATCATTTTTAAGGTTGTATTTTTTCTCTAAAATTGTCTTTCTGAAAGTTATAAGAAGCAAAGTAAAAAAATAAATGAATTTATTTAAACAAGTGAAGACCAAGTCTTTAAAATATTTTCTTGGATTTTCAAATTCTATTTGAGTTTTGTCTCTCTTAGAATTAAAAATGTCGAGCAAAGCGAGACCAGCTTGCTAGTAAATAAATACAATTTAAAAAATAGAGGCAGCTCACTGGTAAGTGCTGCTATTTGAGCTATTTTTAGAACAGGCCAGCGGGCGACTAATCTGGTCCTTACGGGCGACCTGGTGCCCGCGGGCACCGCACCGCGTTGGTGACCCCTGATGTAGATATACCACAGCAAAACATCACGAGGAAGTTTCAATTCAGCTGCAGCATTGCCACCTGGTGGTGCGAGCATGGCTGTACACGCTTAGTCGAGTAACACAGACAAAGTTCAAAGTACAATCCATACTAATGTATGGGCTAGTTTTTAGACTTCAAAGTTGACAACCTTGCACATTTCCACGAGTAAAAGGGTGCAAACAAGCTGTAAAAGTCAAGCATGGAGGGTATATCTCACATTTTTCTGTAAGTGAAAGCAACATGTGCAGGCTCACTGTGTATGTAGGTTAGGGTTTATTTGCTAAGGCATGCAAACACACTGAAAGACTGAAAGTGGGAGCATTACAATGACAGACCGAGCACACATCCCCACAAAGCTCAATGTTTTAACCGCAAAAATGATGCCGGTTCAAACAGGCATCTGATCTAATCTGTCTAAGCTTGCTGAACATTCTCAATAGACCCGATTTGTGTGTAGTGTGTACTGTACATACAGGATGTGGATGTATTGAAATTGTGTGCAGGCTTAAAGGCTCGGATGAGTCATAGTATAATCTGTATGTACTGTAGACATTGTATGCAACAATCGACATACAAAACACCATTTTTGTATTTGTCTGTCAGAAGAGGCCGTTTGTACAATCATAAGAGTCCACTAGGACAGTGGTTCTCAACCTTTTTTCACTGATGTACCCCCTGTGAACATTTTTTTAATTCAAGTACCCCCTAATCAGAGCAAAGCATTTTTGTTTGAAAAAAAGAGATAAAGACGTAAAATACAGCACTATGTCATCAGTTTCTGATTTATTAAATTGTATAACAGTGCAAAATATTGCTCATTTGTAGTGGTCTTTCTTGAACTATTTGGAAAAAAAGATATGAAAATAACTAAAAACTTGTTGAAAAATAAACAAGTGATTCAATTATAAATAAAGATTTCTACACATAGAAGTGTAGACTTAAAGTGTCCTCTTTGGGGATTGTAATAGAGATCCATCTGGATTCATGAACTTAATTCTAAACATTTCCTCACAAAAAAAGAAATCTTTAAGATCAATATTTATGGAACATGTCCACAAAAAATCTAGCTGTCAACACTGAATATTGCATTGTTGCATTGTACTGAATGGAATAGCCTACTTGATTTGATGTTCAGTTTATGAACTTACATTCATATTTTGTTGAAGGATTATTCAATAAATATATTTATAAAGGATTTTTGAATTGTTGCTATTTTTAGAATATTTAAAAAAAATCTCACGAACCCCTTGGCATACCTTCAAGTACCCCCAGGGGTACGCGTACCCCCATTTGAGAACCACTGGACTAGGACAAGAAGAAGGTGGTACATAAAATGACAATGGATAGCATTTATTCCTTTTGAAATGTATTAACTAGGGGTGTAACGGTACACAAAAATTCCGGTTCGGTACGTACCTCGGTTTAGAGGTCACGGTTCGGTTCATTTTCGGTACAGTAAGAAAACAAAATATAAATGTTTTGGTTATTTATTTACCAAATTTGTAAACAATGGCATAACATACATATACACACAGGGTCCATTGCCAGGGTTCATGTGGTCAACATATATCAAATAAAAACTTAATAAGATAAGGCTCAGAATGGTTTCTTAACAAAACCTTTCTACGAATAAAGTGCTTTTTTTGACTGATTGATTGAGACTTTTATTAGTAGATTGCACAGTACAGTACATATTTTGTATAATTGACCACTAAATGGCAACACCCCAATACGTTTTTCAACTTGTTTAAGTCGGGGTCTACGTTAATCAACATTAAACTGTCTCATTGTTCTTCCACCATAGAAGTTGGTCAAAATCTAGTTTCTAATGCAATATGGTCTTAAATCTGCTGCTATAAAAACATTTGTTATTGCTTTAGCCCTGCCTGACTCGCCGAGGAGAGGCTGCTTGAATGTGGTGGTGACGCTTCAAATGGGTTAGCATGTTTGACGTGTTGTCAGAAGCAGCTGCTGAACAATGTCGGCAAAACTCCGTCCTCCATTGTTGTATCGCGCAGCCGAAGTGTTCCCAAACGGGAGATCTTAACGAGGCAGGAGGGTCTTCCAGCTCTGGCTTTTACATGTTGTCGTAGCCCGGTCGCTGCTAGCATGCCGTGTGTTGTGCCTCGGTGTGCATTGTTTACACTACGTGCGTTACGCTACTTAACTCGTTCGGTACACCTCCGAACCGAACCGGAACCCCCGTACCGAAACGGTTCAATACAAATACACGTACCGTTACACCCCTAGTATTAACGCTTTACACTTTATGCTGCCACACCGCAAGAAGAGACGATACTTATCTTTAACAAAATATCGATGTAAGGTTTGTATTAGGTAGCCAGTAGGCTCGTTTCTACACTGTTTGTCCTCATTAAGGTCAAGCTGGTGCTAGGGTTGTATGGTATATAGCAGTGTTTTTCAACCTTTTTTGAGTCAAGGCACATTTTTTGCGTTGAAAAAATGCGGAGGCACACCACCAGCAGACATCATTAAAAAACAAAACTCAGTTGACAGTAAAAAGTCGTTGTCGCAATTGTTGTATATGACTTTAAACCATAACCAAGCATGCATCAATATAGCTCTTGTCTCAAAGTAGGTGTACTGTCACCGCCTGTCACATCATCCCTGACTTATTTTGAGTTTATTGCTGTTTTCCTGTGTGTAGTGTTTTACTTCTTGTCTTGCGCTCCTATTTTAATGGCTTTTTCTCTTTTTTTGGTATTTTCCTGTAGCAGTTTCATGTTTTCCTTTGAGCGATATGTCCCGCATCTACTTTGTTTTAGCAATCAAGAATATTTCAGTTGTTTTTATCCTTCTTTGTGGGGACATTGTTGATTGTCATATCATGTTCGGATGTACTTTGTGGACGCCGTCTTTGCTCCACAGTAAGTCTTTGCTGTCGTCCAGCATTCTGTTTTTGTTTACTTTGCAGCCAGTTCAGTTTTAGTTTCGTTCTGCCTAGCCTTCCCTAAGCTTCAATTACTTTTCTTAGCGGCACTCACCTTTTGTTTATTTTTGGTTTAAGCATTAGACACCTTTTTACCTGCACACTGCCTCCCGCTGTTTCCGACATCTACAAAGCAATTAGCTACCTGTTGCCACCTACTGATATGGAAGAGTATTACACGGTTACTCTGCCGAGCTCTAGACAGCACCGACACTCAACAACAACACATCACTTTCAGACTATAATTACTGGTTTGCAAAAAATATTTTTAACCCAAATAGGTGAAATTAGATCATCTCCCACGGCACACCAGACTGTATCTCACGCGCGGCACAGTTGTTGAAAAACACTGATATACGGGTACTAATGAAGTACCCCGGTACTAATAAATGAAAAACGATACAATACTGCCTTTGAAAAAATACTGGTAGTTTTTTTTCCATCCGCATGCTGCTGTTTATTATTATACTGGTTAATAAAGAGGGTCCACGAAGCGCAATGCTGATGTATTTTGGTTTCAAAGCGATCGATAAAGGTGACGCTTGAAAGACGGGAGCGCTGCAAACACTGCTTTAAAACATGCCTCGCCAAAAGTGGCGATTAGTATTACCACCTTTGTTTCAAACTAAATTAAACAATTAAATAACAAGCAGTCAGATCTGGACAAGGAGTTTGAAGAGCGACAGGTAATAATGAGATTAACTATCTCCCCTGCTGTGCACATACAGTTATGTAGACCCGCATACTGCTGGTTGGCTGGTTACCAATTATTAGTGCAGTCCAAACCGCCCACGTAGCGCAAATTCATGCAAGCGAAATAACTTAATTTTGTTACAAATTCCTACAATTTGTGCTTTATCTTTAACAATGTGTGTTTAATTACCTGCTACACGTCTTATCTGAGGAGTTTTAGCCTTAGTATTGTTTTTTGTATTTATTAATACTTGTATTTGTCTTAAAGCCAGACCAAGAGTGCCAATCGTAAATCATGAAACACTAAATACAATGTCAATAAACTCTCTAATCTATTCTGACCTATTCTTAGACTATTGTAGGCTATAATATATAAAATTGTAAATTGTTCTTTAAAATTACTAAGACAACTGTGTTTAATGCTTTTTAATTTTAATTTCAATCTTCTAAAATTGTTTTTTGAGTGCAATAAGAAACATATGTTTAATGTATTGTAAGATTTTCTGTTAAAAGAAGAAGCAACGAGGAATGAGGACGAAAAACCTATTAAGAGTTTAACATTTTGAACAAGCACTTAGACTTAGACTTCCTTTTTATTGTCATTCAAATTTGAACTTTACAGTACAGATAGTAACTGAAGAAGATCATATTAATTTGATAGTCGGAGCTACTGTATAGCACATATTGTTTCAAATAATATTAGCAAGTACTTGTAGTACACAGTGACACATAGTACAGTAGAGAGACATGGGAAGTAGATTACAGGCTGTGGTCATTTCAATAACGATGGCGCCCACACATTACAATCATTACACCACATGTCAAACTCAAGGCCTGGCCAGGGAGCAGATCTAGCCCGCCACATCATTTTATGTGGCCCGTAAAAGCCTGGAAATAATGTGCGTCAATTAAGTACTGACACGATAATAAAATGATAAAATGTTGAATAAAACCACACGGATGTGTCTTTAAATATAGGCTTTTGCCTTTTTGTCAGCCTATACCATCACAAATTATATGATGAAATCACCACTATCAAAGGAACAATATTGTTTGTTTTATTACTTAAAGTCTCCACGCCACTGCTCTTCTGTTTTTAATGTAAACTAGTTAAAGATGGTTATTTATGACCATACTTATAAGCACCGTATTGTTTTGTTTGTTTTATATATACTGGGAAGCAATAGGTTAGAGCTGTTCTTTTTTTCAGTGCATAGTTATCTCTTGGCAGCTGCTACTGAAATTTAAATTGCAGGGACGCTGCTATCTTTCTTACTAAATGGATTTGTTCTTTCTATTTTAATTTTTTTTAAATTATGTACAGCATGCATTTTCATATATTGTAAACTTCAACAGTATCTGATCATGGAACAAATTATACTCATTTACTATATAAATCAAATACTGGATTCCATTTTTTGTAAAAAAAAAAAAAAAAAAAAAAAAAAAAAATTAAATACTTAAATATCTGCTTACCACCTTGACTTATGATTGCAAAGCAAATTACCCACCAATTAGTGCGTTAAAAATTTAATAATCAAAATATCACAAGGCAACGAGTTTGAAAATGGTAAACAATATGAATGGTCTGAATGAGTTGAAATGGTTGGTGTTGGGATTTTTCAAATCGGTCGAGAAATGTTAAAGTAGTACCATGTTGAATTGAGAAATGGTATTACGTAATTCCTGGAATTTCGGGAAAATCGAGAATTTTTCCAGTTCATAAAAAACAATTTAGTTTTTTGTCCAGATTAAGAGGAATGTTTTGACGGTGGAATGGTTGAAATCCGTTGAAAAATGTGGATCACCAGAAAAAAGGGTGGAAATAGGGCCTTGGAAAAGCAGGAATTCTGGAAAATTCTGGAATTTTTTTTAACTTGGAAAAATTATAGTTTGAATTTCCAGAATGGTGGAATGTGTTGAAGGTGGAATGGTTTGAATCTGTTGAAAAATGTGAAAATTGCGGAAGTTTGAAAAGTGGTCAATTCATTTTGAATGGGAAAAATGTCCCGGAAAACCTTGAATTCTGGGAAATCTGGGGATTTTTGGAATTTGTCAAGGGAAAGCCCGCGATTCCCAAATAGGCTGAACAGTTTGAAGTTGGAACGCTTTGAATCAGATGAAAAATGTGGCAGTTGTGGAACTTTGAAGAATATGCCATTGATTTCAATGGGAATTTCCCCAAAAATTGGGAATCCCGGGAAAAGCGGGATTTTTTTTTGAAAATGGTAAACAATATGAATGGTTTGAATGAGTTGAAATGGTTGGTGTTGGAATTTTTCAAATCGGTCGAGAAATGTTAAAGTAGTACCATGTTGAATTGAGAAATGGTATTACGGAATTCCTGGAATTTCGGGAAAATCGAGAATTTTTCCAGTTCACAAAAACAATTTAGTTTTTTGTCCAGATTAAGAGGAATGTTTTGACAGTGGAATGGTTGAAATCCGTTGACAAATGTGGAAGGAGTAGTCACCAGAAAAAAGGGTGGAAATAGGGCTTTGGAAAAGCTGGAATTCTGGAAAATTCTGGAATTTTTTTTAACTTGGAAAAATTATAGATTGAATTTCCAGAATGGTGGAATGTGTTGAAGGTGGAATGGTTTGAATCGGTTGAAAAATGTGGAAATGGTGGAAGTTTGAAAAATGGTCAATTCATTTTGAATGGGAAAAATGTCCCGGAAAACCTTGAATTGTGGGAAATCTGGGGATTTTTGGAATTTGTCAAGGGAAAGCCCGCGATTCCCAAATAGGCTGAACAGTTTGAATCGGGTGAAAAATGTGGAAGGTAGAGCGCGCCAAAATCTGGAGAAGAATAATAATAATAAGTTTAAACAGATGCTTTGGAGCATTCACACAATTATACATACAGTATGTAACTAATATGTTACAAACAGCCCTTTGAAGGCAGCCCTAACTGCCCTCAATAAAACAAGTTTGACACCCCAGCAATACACTAACAAACAAGCACGTTTTTAAGACATGGTGTAACATCTCTGAAGCGAGTATAACAGGATTTTTCTTCAAGGTGTGCAGCAGACTGCATCATATGAGTGAGTCGTGAAATAATATTAGCCTGTGCACATTTGTCTCATTCTCTGCGTCCTTTTCTGAACTTTAACATTGTTGTTGGTGTGTTAGTTTGCCTGAATGCTATACCCAGAAATAAAACATGAAGCATCTCTACAAAGTTGTAATGAATAATCTTGGTGTCCATCAACAGACAAGACTCAGGGTCAGTAACCCTCCGGCTCTTTAACTTTTATGGTTTTGATTAAAGACACCACAGCCTTCTCTTTTAGATACTGTACAATGATCCCTCAAAAAAGCCAAAGGGCTGACTCTTGTTTTATAAATTACTTTCAATAATTAAAAATATTCAAGGTAAAGTAAATGATTGTATAAGTATTCTCCACCTTCTGGTCAATACAGAGTAGATGCACCTTTGGCTGAATCAGTGTGGATACTTCTCCATGCATTTTTTCCTCATTCTTCTTTGCAAAACTACTCACTCTGTTAGGCGGTTTGTGGATCAGGCATGAACGCTCCCTTCAAGTCCAGCCACAAATTCAGGTTTGAATTAAGATCCGGGCTGTGGCTTGGCGACTCTTAAACATATACCTTGCTGTCTTTGAACCGGTTCTGAGTAGCTCGTATTCAGTCTGGATTTTTTCTAAGTGTCAAAAAATCGGGATTTTTTCTAAGTGTCAAAAAGTCGGGATTTTTTCTAAGTGTCAAAAAGTCGCACTTTTTTTTCTAAGTGTCAAAAAGTCGCACTTTTTTTTCTAAGTGTCAAAAATTCGACAATTTTTGTAAGTGTCAAAAAATCGGGATTATTTCTAAGTATCAAAAAGTCAGGATTTTTTCTAAGTGTCAAAAAGTTGGGATTTTTTCTAAGTGTCAAAAAGTCGCAAATTTTTTTTTCTAAGTGTCAAAAATTCGAGAATTTTTCTAAGTGTCGAAAAAATCGGGATTTTTTTGTAAGTGTCAAAAAAATCGGGATTATTTCTAAGTATCAAAAAGTCAGGATTTTTTCTAAGTGTCAAAAAGTCAGGATGTTTTCTGTCAAAAAGTCGGGATTTTTTCTAAGTGTCAAAAAATCGGGATTTTTTTGTAAATGTCAAAAAATCTGGATTTTTTTGTAAATGTCAAAAAATCAGGATTTTTTTCTTAAGTGTCAAAAAATCAGGATTTTTTCCAAGAGTCAAAAAGTCAGGATTCTTTCCAAGTGTCAAAAAGTCAGGATTTTTTCCAAGTGTCAAAAAGTCAGGATTTTTTCCAAGTGTCAAAAAGTCAGGATTTTTTTCAAGTGTCAAAAAGTCAGGATGTTTTCTGTCAAAAAGTCAGGATGTTTCTGTCAAAAAGTCAGGATGTTTCTGTCAAAAAAATCGTTTTTTTTCCCCAAATGTCAAAAAATCTGGATTTTTTTGTAAGTGTCAAAAAGTCGGGATGTTTCTGTCAAAAAGTCGAGATTTTTCTGTCAAAAAAATCGAGATTTTCTGTCAAAAAGTCGAGATTTTTTTCTAAGTGTCAAAAAATCGAGATTTTTTTCTAAGTGTGAAAAAAATCGGGACTTTTTCTAAATGTCAAATGGTCTGGATTTTTTCTAAGTGTCAAAAAGTCAGGATGTTTTCTGTCAAAAAGTCAGGATGTTTTCCAAGTGTCAAAAAGTCAGGATGTTTTCTGTCAAAAAGTCAGGATGTTTCCTGTCAAAAAGTCAGGATGTTTGCTGTCAAAAAGTCAGGATGTTTCTGTTAAAAAGTCAGGATGTTTTCTGTCAAAAAGTCAGGATGTTTCTGTCAAAAAGTCAGGATGTTTTCTGTCAAAAAGTCAGGATGTTTCCTGTCAAAAAGTCAGGATGTTTCTGTCAAAAAGTCAGGATGTTTTCTGTCAAAAAGTCAGGATGTTTTCTGTCAAAAAGTCAGGATGTTTTCTGTCAAAAAGTCAGGATGTTTCCTGTCAAAAAGTCAGGATGTTTCTTGTCAAAAAGTCAGGATGTTTCTGTCAAAAAGTCAGGATGTTTCTGTCAAAAAGTCAGGATGTTTCTGTCAAAAAGTCAGGATGTTTTCTGTCAACAAGTCAGGATGTTTCCTGTCAAAAAGTCAGGATGTTTCTGTCAAAAAGTCAGGATGTTTTCTGTCAAAAAGTCAGGATGTTTTCTGTCAAAAAGTCAGGATGTTTTCTGTCAAAAAGTCAGGACGTTTCTGTCAAAAAGTCAGGACGTTTTCTGTCAAAAAGTCAGGATGTTTTCTATCAAAAAGTCAGGATGTTTCTGTCAAAAAAATCGGGATTTTTTCCAAATGTCAAAAAATCGGGATTTTTTGTAAGTGTCAAAAAGTCGGGATGTTTCTGTCAAAAAGTCAAGATTTTTCTGTTAAAAAATCGAGATTTTCTGTCAAAAAAATCGAGATTTTCTATCAAAAAATCGAGATTTTCTGTCAAAAAGTCGAGATTTTTTTCTAAGTGTGAAAAAAAATCGAGATTTTCTATCAAAAAATCGAGATTTTCTGTCAAAAAGTCGAGATTTTTTTCTAAGTGTCAAAAAATCGAGATTTTTTTCTAAGTGTCAAAAAAATCGGGACTTTCTCTAAATTTCAAATGGTCTGGATTTTTTCTAAGTGTCAAAAAATTGGGATTTTTTGTAAGTGTCAAAAAATTGGGGTTTTTTCTAAGTGTCAAAAAATTGGGATTTTTTCTAATTGTCAAAAAGTCAGGATGTTTCTGTCAAAAAGTCAGGACTTTTTTTCTTAAGTGTCAAAAAATCGGGATCTTTTCAAAAAGTATGGATATTTTTCTGTCAAAAAGTAGGGATGTTTTCTGTCAAAAAGTTGAGATTTTTCTGTCAAAAAGTCGGTATCTTTTGTCAAAAAATTGGGATTTTTTCCAAGTGTCAAAAAGTCTGAATTTTTTCCTGCCGTCTCGCTGGTAAATAAATCTTCTCCCAAGGCGTAGTCCTCTTGTTTGAAACATATATCCTCCAGGATTTGACAATCTTTGTCTGCGTAATGTTCCCCTCGACTTCTCCAAGCCTTTCAGGGTCTAAAAACGTGATGTTGTCACCGCCATGCTTCTTTTGGAGATGCTGTGTTGTGGTGATGCACAGTGTTTGGTGTTTGCCAAACACAGCGTCTAATCACATCGACATTTTTGTCACATCAGACCAAAGACCGTCCAAGTCAGGGGTCGGCAACCCGCGGCTCTAGAGCCGCATGCGGCTCTTTAGCGCCGCCCTAGTGGCTCTCTGGAGCTTTTTCAAAAATGTATGAAAAATGGAAAAAGATGAGCGGGAAAATATATATTTTTTGTTGTAATATGGTTTCTGTAGGAGGACAAACATGACACAAACCTCCCTAATTGTTATAAAGCACACTGTTTATACTAAACATGCTTCACTGATTCAAGTATTTGGCGAGCGCCGTTTTGTCCTACTAGTTTTGGCGGTCCTTGAACTCACCTTAGCTTGTTTACATGTATGACTTTCTCCGACTTTCTAGGACGTGTTTTATGCCACTTCTTTTTCTGTCTCATTTTGTGCACCAAACTTTTAACATTGTGCATGAGTGCACAAAGGTGAGTTTTGTTGATGTTATTGACTTGTGTGGAGTGCTAATCAGACATATTTGGTCACTGCATGACTGCAAGCTAATCGATGCTAACATGCTATTTAGGCTAGCTATATGTACATATTGCATCATTATGCCTAATTTGCAGCTATATTTGAGCTAATTTAGTTTCCTTTAAGTCCTCTTAATTAAATTTATATCTCATGACACATGTAATATGGCTTTTAATTTTTTGCGGCTCCAGACAGATTTGTTTTTGTTTTTTTTGGTCCAATATGGCTCTTTCAACATTTTGGGTTGCCGACCCCTGGTCCAAGTAGATTTCATGTGAGCTTTTTTCAACAGTGGCTTTCTCTTTGCAAGAGAGCTTCGACTGGTCTCTACCATCTGGGCCATGGGTTATGTTAACTGCTTCAGAGTGGTCACAGGCATCTTAGCTGCATCTTCTTGCCCGATCACTCTGATCGTGAATGCTCTAAGCAGGTTTAAAAAAAAAGTCATTCTTCCATTTCTTAAGTATGGATCTAACTGAACTCAGTGGGATAGCTCACACATGGAAATATTATTCTAGTCATCTCGTGTCCGAAACTTTTCAACGATATATGTTCTCTGAGTTGTTTGGAGTGTTCCTTTGTTTTCATGTTACTAATGAACCAGAGAATATAGATCAAGACACAGGTGGTTTTGTACTATAATCACTTGAAAAACATCATCTGTACTCAAGTGATCTACATTTGACTAATTGTGACACTGCGGACATCACCAAGTGGATCTGTGCAGAATTAGGACAGTCACTTTAAAGCATACTTGCCAACCCTCCCGTTTTTAGCGGGAGAATCCCGGTATTCAGCGCCTCTCCCGACAACCTCCCGGCAGGGATTTTCTCCCGACAAACTCCCGGTATTCAGCGGAGCTGGAGGCCACGCCCCCTCCAGCTCAATGCGGACCTGAGACTGACTGGGGACAGCCTGTTCTCACGTCCGCTTTCCCAGAATATAAACAGCTTGCCTGCCCAAAGACGTCATAACATCTAGGGCTTTTATAGAGTGCACAACTGCGCACACAACAAGGAGACGAAGCAGAAGAACGAGGAAATTACAGACATGGCGGCCGAAATTATAAGACTCATCATGAACGGAGAAGTTAAACAGGACAATACTGCCATCTAATGGCTAGCCACCGGAACACTGAAATTCAAGTATTTTTTTTTTTTATGTAAATAAAATAAATATATATATATATATATATATATATATATATATATATATATATATATATATATATATATATATATATATATATATATATATAGCTAGAATTCACTGAAAGTCAAGTATTTCATATATATATATATATATATATATATATATATATATATATATATATATATATGAAATATATATGAAATACTCGAGTTGGTGAATTCTAGCTGTAAATAACCACGCCCCCCGCCCCCAACCCCCCACCCCCGAAAAAAACGAGAAAAGTCCCAAACAAAGCAGCTTGAAGGTAGAGCCTAAAGAAAGGCAGCAGAATGAACAGAAGGTCTTAGATTTAAACGTCGTCATATTTGAAGTCCAAGTCCACCATGATGATGTGTCGGAGATATGAGCACGTCACATGACATGTCTGCCTCGCAGCTGAGAACACAAGTCGCTACATGCCGCAGTCTGGGTTGCAGGTGCTGACAGGCCCAGAATCATTTCAAAACATTGTTTTTATGATTTTGCCTTCATGCATCACCACCATGGTTTTCAAATAAAACAACCACTATGCAGTCAATCGCTGCCCTGAAGGGAAACTTCAGTTCAAACTGCAAAGTTCAAATTTGAATGACAATAAAAGGAAGTTTAAGTCTAAGTCTAAGTCTAAACTTTCTGGGGGAATTTTGCCTATTGTTCACGATCAATATGAAAGACAAAAAGACAAAAGTTTGGAGTTATTTTGCAATCTAACATGTAAAAATCATCTCGTTCTAGGTGGCTATCAAAGCAGCTAACGTGGACCCCGACTTACCATGAATTGATTAACGTGGACCCCGACTTAAACAAGTTGAAAAACTTATTCGGGTGTTGCCATTTAGTGGTCAATTGTGCGGAATATGTACTGTACTGTGCAATCTACTAATAAAAGTCTCAATCAATCAATCAAAAAAGCAATCAATTCTACCTCTAAATCAATCATTAAGCATTTAAGTCCCATCTTAAAACTCATTTGTATACTCTAGCCTTTAAATAAACCCCCCTTTTTAGACCAGTTGATCTGCCGTTTCTTTTCTTTTCTCCTCTGCCCCCCTCTCCCTTGTGGAGGGGGGGCACAGGTCCGGTAGCCATGGATGAAGTGCTGGCTGTCCAGAGTCGGGACCCGGGGTGGACCGCTCGCCTGTGCATCGGTTGGTGACATCTCTGCGCTGCTGACCCGTCTACGCTCGGGATGGTCTCCTGCTGGCCCCACTATGGACTGGACTCTCACTATTAGATCCACTATGGACTGGACTCTCACTAATATGTTAGATCCACTATGGACTGGACTCTCACTATGTTAGATCCACTATGGACTGGACTCTCACTATTATGTTAGATCCACTATGGACTGGACTCTCACTATGTTAGATCCACTATGGACTGGACTCTCACTATTATGTTAGATCCACTATGGACTGGACTCTCACTATTATGTTAGATCCACTATGGACTGGACTCTCACTATTATGTTAGATCCACTATGGACTGGACTTTCACAATATTATGTTAGATCCACTATGGACTGGACTCTCACACTATTATGTTAGACCCACTATGGACTGGACTCTCACTATTATGTTAGATCCACTATGGACTGGACTCTCACGATTATGTTAGATCCACTATGGACTGGACTCTCACAATATTATGTTAGATCCACTATGGACTGGACTCTCTCACTATTATGTTAGATCCACTATGGACTGGACTCTCACACTATTATGTTAGATCCACTATGGACTGGACTTTCACAATATTATGCTAGACCCACTCGACGTCCATTGCATCCTGTCTCCCCTAGAGGTGTGGGGTGGGTGGGGGGGGGGGGGGTGTCACCCACAACTGCGGTCCTCTCCAAGGTTTCTCTTAGTCATTCACATTGACATCCCACTGGGTTGTGAGTTTTTCCTTGCCCTTTTGTGGGCTCTGAACCGAGGACGTCGTCGTGGCTTGTGCAGCCCTTTGCGACACTTGTGATTTAGGGCTATATAAATAAACATTGATTGATTGATTGATTGATTGACCTCTAAATCACTTTAAAAATGCATTGAAAAACCATCAACAATACTTCGTTTACATTGTGTAACCTGTATAATATCCCAAGCTGTAGCGACATTGTTATTGTAAGAGAGAACACTGAGAATCTCTTTTTCTAGCATAGTAACACATCGGCGTGCTACGGTATTAGCCGTAAAAGCTAACTACGGCAAGAGTTAAGCTAGCGTCTATGTCAGCACAAAACGCGTTCGAGTTTGTAATACACAACACAATGTGAGAGAACACCAATCTGTACTGAGTGGGAAACATGGACAATTAATTACAGTATCTGTAAAGTATTATTTCATGTTTTGTTTGTACACAGCTAGCCAGATAGCGTATGTACTGTAGTTGTAATAACACTCATGACGTGCTGCGTGTATCATGATCAATATTAAGTGCGACTCACTCGATGGACAGTTGTACATTTGGTCTAGCTCGCCTGAGACATTTTTTTCTGGTTTATTTGGGGTAAGCACGCCATTTATGTCAAAATATCTTGTCTCCAAATTCCACATTTGCAGCTTTGTGTCATGCCGACCTCATCGGCTTCCATCTGCTCCAACATATTGTTATGAAGGTGTCTGTTACTACATTATATATATACTTGCCGAGTGTATATTGTACATATTACATATTGTTATGAAGGTGTCTGTTACTACATTATATATATACTTGCAGTGTGTATATTGTACATATTACATATTATTATGAAGGTGTCTGTTACTACATTATATATATACTTGCAGTGTGTATATTGTACATATTACATATTGTTATGAAGGTGTCTGTTACTCCATTATACATATACTTGCAGTGTGTATATTGTACATATTACATATTGTTATGAAGGTGTCTGTTACTACATTATATATATACTTGCAGTGTGTATATTGTACATATTACATATTGTTATGAAGGTGTCTGTTACTACATTATATATATACTTGCAGTGTGTATATTGTACATATTACATATTGTTATGAAGGTGTATGTTACTACATTATATATATACTTGCAGTGTGTATATTGTACATATTACATATTGTTATGAAGGTGTCTGTTACTACATTACATATATACTTGCATTGTGTATATTGTACATATTACATATTGTTATGGTGTCTGTTACTACATTATATATATACTTGCAGTGTGTATATTGTACATATTACATATTGTTATGAAGGTGTCTGTTATTACATTATATATATACTTGCAGTGTGTATATTGTACATATTACATATTGTTATGAAGGTGTCTGTTACTCCATTATACATATACTTGCAGTGTATATTGTACATATTACATATTGTTATGAAGGTGTCTGTTATTACATTATATATATACTTGCAGTGTGTATATTGTACATATTACATATTGTTATGAAGGTGTCTGTTATTACATTATATATATACTTGCAGTATGTATATTGTACATATTACATATTGTTATGAAGGTGTCTGTTATTACATTATATATATACTTGCAGTGTGTATATTGTACATATTACATATTGTTATGAAGGTGTCTGTTACTCCATTATACATATACTTGCAGTGTGTATATTGTGCATATTACATATTGTTATGAAGGTGTCTGTTACTACATTATATATATACTTGCAGTGTGTATATTGTACATATTACATATTGTTATGAAGGTGTCTGTTACTACATTATATATATACTTGCAGTGTGTATATTGTACATATTACATATTGTTATGAAGGTGTATGTTACTACATTATATATATACTTGCAGTGTGTATATTGTACATATTACATATTGTTATGAAGGTGTCTGTTACTACATTACATATATACTTGCATTGTGTATATTGTACATATTACATATTGTTATGGTGTCTGTTACTACATTATATATATACTTGCAGTGTGTATATTGTACATATTACATATTGTTATGAAGGTGTCTGTTATTACATTATATATATACTTGCAGTGTGTATATTGTACATATTACATATTGTTATGAAGGTGTCTGTTACTCCATTATACATATACTTGCAGTGTGTATATTGTACATATTACATATTGTTATGAAGGTGTCTGTTATTACATTATATATATACTTGCAGTGTGTATATTGTACATATTACATATTGTTATGAAGGTGTCTGTTACTACATTATATATATACTTGCAGTGTGTATATTGTACATATTACATATTGTTATGAAGGTGTCTGTTACTACATTATATATATACTTGCAGTGTGTATATTGTACATATTACATATTGTTATGAAGGTGTCTGTTACTACATTATATATATACTTGCAGTGTGTATATTGTACATATTACATATTGTTATGAAGGTGTCTGTTATTACATTATATATATACTTGCAGTATGTATATTGTACATATTACATATTGTTATGAAGGTGTCTGTTATTACATTATATATATACTTGCAGTGTGTATATTGTACATATTACATATTGTTATGAAGGTGTCTGTTACTCCATTATACATATACTTGCAGTGTGTATATTGTACATATTACATATTGTTATGAAGGTGTCTGTTACTACATTATATATATATACTTGCAGTGTGTATATTGTACATATTACATATTGTTATGAAGGTGTCTGTAACTACATTATATATAAACTTACAGTGTGTATATAAGACATTGATGGAGGGTTTTTAAGTAGTTTTTTATCATCTTTAAAATCCTAAAAAAAAAAGGACGTGTGTTCTTGTCTCTCATAATGATTGTGAACGATAGGCAAAACTCCAAAAAAGTGCATTTCCCTTTAAGCCATGAGTTTCCTCAAGGCAAAATCATTAAAAACATCTCAGTGTCCACATACTTCTGGATGTAACTGGATGTTGTATTGCAATATTGACAGTAAATGTGGTTATTTTATAAGTCTCTTCATTTAGATTGTATGTCGCTGAGACCACAACAGAGCATGTCCTTCCTGTTTGCTTTCTTCTGCAGTCCACTTAGGGAGCAAACCAGTTGGGCTTGAATGTCTTACACAATGCTTGTTGCCATGCAGCGAAATCAAATCACCGCTTCAAGTCATATCATCTCTATGAAAAAAAATATTTGAACAATTGATGAATCCAAATGTCACAATTCCTAAAGGTCAATAGTCCACAAAATGTATTCTTATTCTAACTTTTTCCTCAACCAAGAGATAGATTTGACTAAATTGGGTAAATCTCTTGCTCGAACCACGAATATGTTGCTTGTGTACTATAATCAGTTTAATACACAAATTTGGTCTATACCAGGGGTGTCCAAATGCGCCCTGCTGGCGTCTTTAATTTGGCCCGTGAGACGGCATAGGTCCAATTTGGCCGGGCGCTGTGTTTTCATATGATGTACAAATAGACAGCAGTCTGATAGCTGCCCTTTTGTTGCCATCCGGTGGTCAATAAAAGTAACTCAAGTCAGTGGCCATTAATTGTACATGAATGTGTTTTTGCGCACAGCATTTAGCTGTACATGAATACATCCAAATTCTTCCGGACAAGCTAAAATCATCAGCCCGGAGGTTGGGTCTTGGGCGCAGTTGGGTGTTCCAACAGGAAAATGACCCCAAACACACGTCAAAAGTGGTAAAGGAATGGCTCAATCAGGCTAGAATTGAGGTTTTAGAATGGCCTTCCCAAAGTCCTGACTTAAACGTGTGGACAATGCTGAAGAAACAAGTCCATGTCACATTTAGCTGAACTGCGCGAATTTTGTCAAGAAGAGTGGTCAAAAATTCAAGCGGAAGCTTGTGGATGGCTACCAAAAGTGCCTTATTGCAGGTAAACTTGCCAAGGGACATGTAAGCAAATATTAACATTGCTGTATGTATACTTTTGACCCAGCACATTTGCTCACATTTTCAGTAGACCCATAATAAATTCATAAAAGAAGCAAACTTCATGAGTGTTTTTTTGTGACCAACAAGTATGTGCTCCAATCACTACATCACAAAAAAATAAGAGTTGTAGAAATGATTGTAAAGTCAAAACAGCCATGACATGATGTTCTTTACAAGTGTATGTACATTTTTGATCGCGACTGTATATATATATATATATATATATATATATATACAGACCTGGGAATTCTGCGGCCCGCGGGCCACATCCGGCCCTTTGTGCGTCCCTGTCCGGCCCGCGTAAGGCCAATCATAAATTACAAAATAAATTTTAAAAAGTATCTATGTCGAGTGTGCAATACAACGGTGCTGCTTTTGTTTTGAAACGCGTTATTTGCATTACTTCCTTGTGGACGTATGCGCGTGCGTGATTGTGAGTGAATGTGAACAGCTGCAATCACAGATTACAAAATAAAGTTGAAAAAACATCTATGTTGTGCGCGCAATACAACTGTGCTGCTTTTATTTTGAAAAGTGTTATTTATGGGCGTATGTCCGTGTGTAACCTGTGAGTGAAGGTGCACCGCGACAAGTGACGCACGGTTTACACCCGAGACGCTAAAAAGAGAAAAGTTGATGACGAATGGCGTGTTTTCAACAAGACATGTACTGCCAAGCAACGTTCCCTCTAAGGTGCGCGCCTGCGCAATTGCGCACTGCTCAAGCGTCCTCTGCGCACAGCAAATATATGCCGCGCACCGAATCAAATCCCATCTGAATTCTAAACAAAATAAACACATTTATTCTGTGTAATTTTGCAATGCAACTCTGAGTGTCAGTGACAACAAGCGGCCATAACGGTGTTTGTCAACACCGTTCAATTTTTGTAACGTCTATCGATGCTTCGAGGCGAGGAATTATATCGATCACTTTATTGAGCAAAACTGTTTATATTCGGCCATAACCACACCAAAAACATGAGTAAAACACTTCTATCTCGAAAAACTAGTCATTTTCTGCCGTACAAACCAGGCCAAAACCAACTTGTCATCTGTCACCAACACGCATACCACTAAACCACTGGTGCGTTTATGGCCACACAAAAAGTCAGACAACTCAAACACCACACAAAGTTACACTATTACTCCTCAGTCATACATGTGCTTATTTTACTGTCATTTATTATTAATGTTAATTTATTTATATTAATCATGGAATGCTGTTACTAGAGAAAGTTACAGGAATGCACACTTCATCCTATGCTTACATTTCATTGTGCAACATGAGGATGTTTAAGGGGAACTAAATGTGATCTCTGAAAGGGGTACAAATGATTTCCAAAGCAGTGCTTTTGGTATAAAGTTAAGTTAGGTTAAATGAAAGTATTATTATTATTATTAATTATTATTATTATTATTATTATTTATCTTACGGTATATATAAAAAATAATGTTGAGCAAAATTGAATTGAAATATTGTCGATGTGGCCCTCCAGCAGTGCTCGGGCTGCTCATGCGGCCCCCGGTAAAAATTAATTGCCCACCCCTGTATATATATATATATATATATATATATATATATATACACACATACATCTATAGTTACCTTGCATGCAGTCGGCTTTCGGCCCAATATTTGGACACCCCTGGTCTATGCAGTAGACCTCTGGATATTGGTGATTCAGGATTTACTGAATAAATTATAAAACCTGTGCAATTCAAGAGATTGGGTCACGTAGATGAATTTAATCTAATAGCTACAACACTTTTTTTGCAATTATTTTAATAGTAACACGTTTGTTCCTCCAAAATTGGAAAACGTTGCAAAGGCTGGGAGCAAGCCGTGTGTCAACATTAAACTTGTTGATGGGCGGATCCATAACTTGAATTAGACACATTTTCAGTTTTGCGGATGACCAGAGAACGTAATCCGCACGTCTACTGTACTGTGTTGGGGTAAATCTCGAGTTCATGTTCAAAAGTACTGCAAGGGACAACTGTGAATTCGCTACTGTTTTTCCCATGCATCTTTTGACTCTTACTTCGAAGGTTGTATTGGCAGATATGTTGAGAACCGAAACGGAAATGTTTCTTCCATGGCAACGGCGAAAACAGTTAAAAGCAATTGAAAGGTGAGATAGAGACTCAAGGGGTGTGGACACATTGCTGGTTTAGATGGCGGTTCATGGAAATTCTGCAAATTGCGGTGCTCCACCAAAGACCATGTTAAAATCCAACACAAAACCTTGTCATTCGTTACGCATCTGCCATAAACCCTGAGAACCGCATGGAGCCGCCCAAAAAATTAAACAGTGGTGTAAAGAACGACAGCCTCTGTATTTTCCATCGCAAGATCTGTGATAATACTGCCACAATCCGCCAGTCACATTTCCTCCTGAGCCTTCCCCATGTGCACAATTTTACTATACGAAAACAGGAAAGCATCACAGGCTCATCAAGGAGCTACATGAAGGCTAGAGGATGGAGGACTTGTGGTACTACCGCGCTAATCTACATTGGCGCTGTTTTCAAAACGTGTTGAGAACGTCCTCTCGCCATCATTGAGACATGGTTCACGGTGGTTTGAGAAACGCCATGAACCGCCATCCAAACCGGCAAATTGCGTACGCTCCTTAACGGAGAGTTAAAAGCATTCTTGCGCCAGTTGAAAGCGAAACAAGAAGAAGGTGAACTTAATTTGTGTAAATGTAAAAATGTGTAAGGATAAATGATGAATCCTAATGTACCATGTTGTCTGTATGCTTGCTCATTAGCTCAGTGGACGCAAGAATTTTCAATAAAAGACGGTATGACCAACAGTTCCAGACCTTAGATTCAACTGATCCGTACCATCGTGAGCACCATACTAAGGATAAAAATAAAGGTGATAGAATTTACCTCATCCATGTGATCTTGCTTCATGCCTCTTCTTTCCCACTCCTTCCTAGAGTCCCCTCGCTGTTGAACCTCCTCATCTTGAAGCTGTTCATTCTGTTCCAGCTGCTTATTTCCAACCCTCGGTTCATTGTTTCTCCAGACTGATTCCGGCCTAAAGCCTTCTTCTGTCCTGACTCTCTCTTGTGGTTCCTTCTCCTGAAGACCGGCATCTATTGGCATCAGCCTGTCCACCACGGTGTCTCGCGTGGTTGAAATGACTTTAGACTGTGAGCCCCATCTCTTTGGCTTGACTGAAAAATCATCAAAATTGTTATCACTCCTCACCTGGATCTGAGGCTCATTGACTGTAAAATCATCGTACGTTCTCCCAGTTTGTGCTAAGAGGCTGTGTGGACTTTGAGGTGGACCTCCAGAGTCAATGCTGATTAAAGTTGTCTCTGTTTCACCAACAGGGGTTCTGTTTCGCATATTGGAGAACCTAAGTTCTTCTCTTTTTCGCTCTGCCTCCATCCTAAGTTTCTCTACCATTTCATGTGACTTCTTCCTCATCAGTTCTTGCCTTCTTCTCTCTTCTGTCTTACTAACGTCTTCTCTTCTCGCCTCCTCTCTCTGTCTCTCCATTTCTTCTTTTTGTTGCTGCATTGTCATCTCCAGTTCCTCCTTCCTTCTCTCCTCTTCCCGCAGTCTTTCTCTTTGCCATTCCTCCCTTTTCTGCCTTTCCTCCTCTTCCATCTTCAGCCTCATTATTTTTAGCTCTTTCCTCTTTCGTTCCTCTTCTCTCAGATGTTCTTGCTCCAGTTCCTCTCTTCTCTGTCTCTCTTCCTCCTCCCTCATTTTCTCTTCCCTCAGCTTTTCTTTTTGCCATTCTTCTCTTCTCCGCCTCTCCTCTTCTTCCATCCTTAGCCTCATTCTTTCCCGCTCCTGCTCCTCCCTCCTCTCTTCCCTCAGCCTTTCTCTCTCCAGTTCTACTCTTCTTTGCTCTTCTTCCATCCTCAACCTCATTCTTTCTTTCGCTTCTTCCCTCAACCTCTCTTTTTCCAGTTCTTCCATCTCCAGTCTCAATCGTTCTTTCTCCTCCTTCCGCCTTCTCTCCTCTACCTTTAGCCTTTCTCTCTCCAGTTCCTCTCTTCTTCTCCTCTCCTCATCCTCCATCTTCAGCCTCAATCTTTCCCTCTCTTCCATATCTCTCCTTCTCTCTTCTTCCCTTAGCCTTTCTCTCTCCAGTTCCTCCCTGCCCCTCCTCTCTTCTTCCATCTTCAGCCTCATCATTTCTCTCTCCTGCTCTTCCCTCCTTCTCTCCTTTTCCCTTAGCCTCTTTCTCTCCAGTTCCTCCCTTCTCCTCCTCTCCTCGTCTTCCCTCTTCAGCCTCAATCTTTCCCTCTCTTCTATATCTCTCCTTCTCTCCTCTTCCCTCAGCCTTTCTCGCTCCAGTTCCTCACTGTTCCTTCTCTCATCTTCTTCCATCTTCAGCCTCAATCTTTCCCTCTCCTCCATATCTCTCCTTCTCCCCTCTTCCCTTAGCCTTTCTCTCTCCAGTTCCTCCCTGCTCCTCCTCTCTTCCTCCATCTTTAGCCTCATTCTTTCTCTCTCCTGCTCCACCCTCCTTTTCTCCTCTTCCTTCAGCCTCTCTCTCTCCAGTTCCTCCCTTCGCTTCCTCTCCTCTTCTTGCATTTTCAGCCTCATTCTTTCCCTCTCCTGCTCCTCCCAACGGCTCTCCTCTTCCCTCAACCTTTTCCTCTCCAGTTCTTCCCTTCTCTTGCGCTCCTCTTCTTCCATCTTCAGCTTAATTTTTTCTTTTTCCTCCCTTCTCCTCCTCTCCTCTTCCCTCTCCAGCTCCCCCCTTCTTATCCTCTCCTCTTCCCTCTCCAGCTCCCCCCTTTGCCTCCTCTCCTCTTCCCTCTCCAGCTCCTCCCTTCTAGTCCTCTCCTCTTCTTCCATCTTCAGCCTCATTCTTTCCCTGTCCAGTTCCCCCCTTCTCCTCCTCTCCTCTTCTTCCATCTTTAGCCTTATGATTTCTTTTTCCTCCTTCCTCTTTCTCTCCTCTTCCCTCAGCCTCTCTCTCTCTAGTTCCTCCCTTGTTTGTCTCTCCTCTTCTTCCCTCTTTTGGATCAATAGTTTTTTCTTATCTGCCCTAAGCTTCTCTGCTTCTATCTGTCTTGCCCTTTCCAGTTCCTCCCTTCTACGCCACTCCACTTCTTCTTTCTTCCGCCTCAATCTTTCTTTCTCCGCCTCAATCGCTCTCTTCTTCTCTTCTTCTCTCATCAGCCTAGCTTGTTCTTTCTCTCTCTCTTCCTCCTCTTGTCTCGTTTTCTCTTCTAGCTTGAGTCTTTCCTTTTCACTGTCCTCTGCTTTACGCTTTTTTTCAAATTCTAATTTTTGGAGTCGTTCCGTCTCACTGATCCCCTCATCCTTGCTCTGTGGAACTCCTAGTCGTCTTGATGCTGAAACGGGTACACCCTCTTCAGATTGATTTACATCCTCATCTGATTCGTTTTCAGCTTCTGACCCCAGAGGAGGTTCTTCCTCTCCTCCCTCCACGCCACCAAATTCAACAACGCCGCGTTGGACCGAGTCTCGTTTTTGAACACCATTAGATGAAGAGGCTTCATAAGCAGTTTCCAAAGGTCGAGGATCATCTTCTGATGATATTTTGTGCTCCGACTCCCCAGGTTTGTGGAGTTGCTTCGCTGGATGTTGTTCAGTTGCATCAGGGTGTGAAACAGACTCTGTAGATTGGGTCCCTGATCCAGAATGATCACCAGATGGTAGTTTGTGAGCCTTTTCCGGTGTTTGAACAGGTGCTAAGCTGTGGAGGAAAATGAAATGAAATACACTTGAATGCAAAGACAGACTTGTACAGTCATGTGGTTTATGTTTTTAAGATAAATGTAAAACAGAAGCCTGTTTGATGGCAAATTGTTCTAAAGATTGGGAGTGGCAACTGAGAAGGTTGCCTCTGAGAAAAATACACATATTCCGGACGACTACAAGTAAGGCTGCATGATTATAGCTAAAATTATGTTTACGATTGTTTTCACTAATATTGAAATCACAATATTTCATATGTTAGGTAAACCATTTTATCACACTTTCTATTTTAAACAAACAGTATAGGTGAACAAGACAAATTAAACTTAAAATAGCACTTCGAGATGTATTAGATGTGTAAAGTGCATAACAAATAAAATGTATTGATTATGCATCTGTTATTTCAGAGGTGGATGGATGCGGGGTTGTTTGGTCCAGAGTTGCTGATTTGGTTGTCTGGGTTGAGTCAGTGGACCAGCGTTAGCTTTGGCCTTCATGCACTCATCGTATTTGAGTCTGTGGTGAGTTTTCAGGTGGTTAAACAAGTTAACTGTGGTGCCCTGTTTTTTGGTTGTTTTTTTTTTAGTTTCTGCAGTGTGCCATTGGCCAATGACAAATGAGTCACGGGCCGCAGTTGGCCCCTTCAAGCACCCCTGCTTCCCGCCTACAGAGCGGCGAGGCGTGTTCAGGTCACTGTCTGGTAAGGAAGGCCACTAAACTGATGATGCATGTATTTTTCTTAATATTTTCGGCGTCTGGTCCCAAAGATAGATAGAAAGAGAGATAAACTGATTGATCGCGATCGATGGGTTGGCAACCCCACAGTTGTCGGACTGTCACCCTCGTCTTTTGACATTACGTTTCACTTGCTCTCACATTTTCCACTCTTATGAATCCACTCACTATTGAGACTGCTGCTCACTTGCTAGTTACGCAGCTTAATAAAGGCTAATCTTTCATTTGCCCCCTGGTGGTTGGCTGACTGTAAAAGTACCTAATTTGATATGCAACGGAGTTTGTTTTAAATGTTGATTAAATTTGTGCAGCCAACATCAGGTTTGTGGTTGATATTGGTTTATTTTTGCATCCCTAACTACAAGTCACATCAATCACAAAGAGAGTCTAAAAGAAAGAAATTTAGCTATCCACATAGCAATGGAACAAAATGCAATTTTTATGCAATATGTCGCAAAGAAAGCAAAGGACCGACATGTGAGCCCTGTGGGACCCCACAAGGGAGGAGTGCTGAAGAGGACAAAAAAAATCACAAAGGCGGTTTTGTGTGACAGGTAAGACTATGATGCTCATCAAAACATGCCTTTAATTGGGTTTTCAGCTGTTTCCAAAGAGTAAAGCAGGCCTCTCCTAGGAGGGGCAAGGAAACTTCATTGTTTTAAATCTGCCAAGCTAACTTCATTATTGTTTGAGGGCACAATTAATAGATTTTCAGTTTTTACAGAGAGAATAAACAGAGTATGGGTTAAGCAGAAAAAAAACATGCTTAAAAAAAACAGTTTTTCGAGGCATAGGGCACTATAGTCATATTATGTTTGATACTATTTTTAAAGCAACGTATGACACTTTTTCCCCAAGCACTTTGTAGAAAAAAGGGAAGCTTGGAAATGGATCTAAAAGTAATACGTGGAGGTGTTAATGCCAGGCATTTTTAACAATGGCAACGGATTGTTTCATGGGCATTGCTAAATGAGTTAAGCAGGCTCAGAATGGCTGACATGCAGGGAAGAGGGCCCAAGTGAGTAACAGTCAATCTGCATTTTCATCCAAATTAGCACCTACATTTTAATTGTTGGCAGTTGTACAATTGCATCGCACCAATGGGGATTGTTTGTAGTGGTTTACCCCCTCGTGTAGCTAAATTAGAGAAACACTGAAGTGTCTCTTAAGGGGTAGAAACTGTGTTTACAGGAGAATCCAGAGGTGAGCAACCATCGAATTCATCCATTATTGTTGGGTTTAAGTGCCACCATGTGACTTAGAGGCCACCCCCCTCACTTCGCCAAATGGATAGCAAACATTCAATATGGCTGCTGTTTATTTACAGCCTAAAATCCACTTTGGAACGACTTCCAAGGGTGAGAACAGTGCACGCCTGCTGTATTTTCGCTCTGCCTTCAATTGACTTCTTGCTCGTCTTGCTCTTGTTTGGCCACCAAACATCAGGTCACATCCAACCCAGCAATTTTTAGCGTCATTCGTCACAAGCAAACAACGGTAATTAAAGAGAGAAAGATTATGGAACTCATCAATGTGTTACTTTAATTGCAAATGTTGATCTGAATTTAGAGAAGAATGCGTTCGCGAAGGTTGTCTGTGCGCCCTCTAAATGAGTTTTACAGATACGGGAATCAATATTCTAAAAGCAGACATATTATCACGGCCATTTCAGTCGGCGTGACGCAAGGTTACCTTTTTTTTTGAGAGGTACACAATACACGAAACGAGAGTTTAGAGGGGACACAGAAGTAGGGATGATGTTCGAAACCGGTTCTCCCAGTTGTTCGATAAGAAAAGAACCGTTCGATAAGAAAAGAACCGATTCCATTGTCTCAAATCCCTTTTTGAGAACCGGTTCCCGTTATCAAGGCCACTATAGTAAAGAAAAAGAGTTGGTTCTTTATTCGAATCCATGGGAACGAATGTCGTCCCACAAGAAATGCCCTGTGGGACATCACAGGAAATGACGTAGCTCAGTCTAATGAGCTACGTCTAATGACTAGACTAGACGTAGCTCAGTCGTTAGACTGAGCTACGTCATTTCCTGTGATGTCACACAAGCAGCAAAAATAATGGACCGGAAAAAACGCCTCAAGGCATGGGTATTCACCTATAGTGATCACAGAGACAGGTTGTTTTTGTGTTAGTGTATATATTTGTTTTTCTGAAAAATCCCACTTAATATACTTTGGGTAACAACAGTCAATATTTATTTATTTTATTTTTTTAGGGGGGTAACAGTCAATATTTATTTATTTATTTTATTGTATTTTTTTCTTATAAAATAAAAGTGAGCTTTTGTTAAACCAAATATTGTGGTTTTTTTCCATATACAACAACCTATCTGGATTCGATAAGAGAATCGATAAGGAATTGGTTCGATAAGAGGATTCGATAATGGGCTCGAACTCGATAATTTCTTATCAAACATCATCCCTACACAGAAGCATAAGAGCTTATTCTGGTTGATGATAGTAATTACAACATTTATTTACTCTGTTTGTAGAGTCGTTATTTTTTTATTGGAAATTGCCCAAATCTTTTGCCTCCAAGGGTAAAACTGAAAATGGGCTATGGGCCAAAGCCAGAGATTTTCAGGGTACCGTAGCACAACAAGTGCAGAGTTTAATCCTATACCGCAATTATTTAAGGTAGTGGAGATCATTACGTTCAATAGATGGCCACGAGTTAGCCTTGCGGGCTGCCATTAATGATTGTGTGAGTTTAAAAGAGTATGATTATGCCTAAAATTTTGGGAAGCCAAACTGAATTTGTAACTGTAATTTTGGACTAAAACAATGTCGTGTGTGTGTTTTTAAGAACACTAGTAGCACAGAAGAAAGGAACTTCACTGACCTATTAGTCTGGGTTTGGGTTCCAACCAGTGGCTTATTTTCAGTCGGAACTTCCGGACTGGTCTCCAGAGTCCAGTTTTTGATCTGTTCCTTGACACCACCTTTTTCCTTTGCAAACTCGGGCTGCCCTCTCCTCACGGCAACTTCTGGCTTGGACGCCGAGTCATAAAGAAGACTGATCCTGCGTTTAATGCTGCTACCTCCATTGGACTCCTCGGTCAGTCCATCTCCTTTAGTTTCTGTGGTGGGAGGCTCTGGCACATTCACCTTTGGTATGTTTACAGGAGGTTTTGTTTTTCTCACTGATGCAGTTCTGTTTAATTCAGGGGATGGATGAATACCACCAGAACTAAACTTAGAAATTAGATCATTGGACAAACGCTTCCTGGTACCACCCCAGAGCAAATTTTCTTTGGTTTTCGAGGAATCATTGCTCTGTGTTTCTTCTGCCTTTTCGACTTCCTTCTTGGTGACATCTCGCTCCTTATTAGTTACCTTCACTGTTTCTGATTTTTGGTTTGTTTTGGTAACATCTTTCTTGACTGGAACAGGTTTGGATTCATTCTTGGAAGGTTTTGTTTGATTCGTTATGGAAACAGTAGTGGACTTTTGTTGAGTTGGTTTTGTAGCCGGGCTGGTCAAGGCGGTCTTAGGGACAGTTTGAGCCACGGGCTTTCCAGCCTGGTGGGGTGTTGCTGTCCCCTTAGGGGGCACACTAACAGCTTTTGGGACATGGATCGACCGAACAGTGGTGTTCTGTAGTGAAAAGGGCTTGGGAGTAAGTCGAGGCTTGGGAGGAAGTACTGGTTTGGAGTTTGACACATTTATAACTTGCGAGGTTTCAAATGAACTCTGCATCATCGGATTTCTGAAAGAAAGTGAAAAGGGGCAGAATTAAATTACATAAAAAATGGATTGTCATACTTGACAAAGCGTAGGTCAGTTGTGTGGTTACAAAGCAGGCTAAATGAGTCTGGTCTGTCAACATTTTTTGAAAGCTATCATGATGACACCAGGATGCCATTCTACCAGGTAGGCTTAATTTTGTTTCTAAATGTCTTTTTTAATGTTTGAAAATTAAAAAAAATCTATCATCTGTCAGAGTTCATGAAATGTATAATATTAATAATAATAATAATACAAATAATGGTTGTAGTAGTAGGGAGGCTAACAGTGGAGCGCAGTTTTACTGCCTTACGAAATGGAACTTCCCTAGCCTCGATCTATGTTCAATGGTTCTTTGTTTTATACCATTTGGTATGACAAAAAATATTCTGTCACTAAAAATACTACAAGTGCAATGGTCTTGCACCATCTTGCAACTTCACTTTGGTTATGGTTTTTAGTTTATTTGCATACAAAGTTACATTGTGGTACAATCACAAGTATAGGTGCACTTTGTCTATGGAGCAAACCACAATCAACAAAAACGTAAACACAACACTTTTGTTTTTGCAGCCGTTATTTGTGAAACTGATTTGAAATATTTCTCACTGTATGTCCACTAAAAGGCCCATTACTCTCAACTCTTGTTTCCAGATGTCTTAATATGTGTTAGTGAGACTTCTGAAAACCAGTCAGTATCTGGTGTCACCACCATTTGACCAGGTTGTTGACCCAACCAATGTTGGTTTACTCCTCTTTAATGGCAAAGTTATTAAATATTGACAGGAACTGTCATAGACACCAATCCAGAGCCTACCAAAGATGCTAAACGAGTGATACGTCGAGTGAGTATGCTGGCGATGTAACTATACCAGGATGTTTTTAGGAATTGTGCACAGATCATTGCAACATGGGCTTCAGGACCTTGTCACGGTGTCCCTGTGAAATCAAAATGCAATCAATACAAACTCCTGTGTTGTTTGTCCATAACATACACCTGCCCTTACATAGCTACTCAGCAAACTGATCCCGCTATCTACTGCCTGACCCTTAACAGTGGAAAACTGAGATTTATCCGTAAAGACAACATCTCTCCAAAGACATGAAAGGTCATCGCCATCAGATGTGAACATTTGCCCAGGCAATTCGTTTTCAAAATTGAACTGCTGTCAGGTTGAGTTCCTGGTGAGTGGCCTAAAGCGGTTTCTGATCGTTTGTGCAGAAATTCTTTAGTTGGATCATTTTGGTTGGCTGGATTGGTAATTGTTACATCCCTACTTGCACCCTCCATAGGTCGTGGTGATGTGACATGGGCTGAAGAACAGCTTCCCATCAAGTGACAGCCAGCGCCCCAATTGTTGACTTACTCCATCATGCCGCCAATCACGTGTGAGGACAAAGGACAATACCACGAATTGAAAGCTAAAGTTAAAATACCAATGATTTTCAGCAGCGGTGGCCGCGTCTGGGAATCATTTTTGGTGATTTAACCCACAATTCCAACCCTTGATGCCGAGTGCCAAGCAGGGAGGTAATGGGTCCCATTTTCAGTATGACTCGGCCGGGGTTTGAACTCACAACCTACCGATCTCAGGGCGGACACTCTAACCACTAGGCCACTGAGTAGGCCTAGTGGTTGGATATATATTGTGTGTGTGTGTCTTTGTAAATCATAGAGCTAAACTATTCCCCCTTGTTGTCTGTGCCGTCTACTCCCCCCGTACATAACTGTGGAAGTTGCCTTCCAGTGGGTCCTCCAGATCACCAAGCATTTCCAGGCGAGCCCGTTTCATTCTTACAAGACAGTTTTATTTTTCCAAACAAGTCTCTTAGTGCTTTTCAGCAATCGTGTTTTTGTGAATGTTCGTCGGCCACTGAGTGGTTAGAGTAGATAGAATCTTCTCAAAAACAGGGCATAGAACTGGAATCGGACCATTCCAAGCTGAGGTATGTTGGTCAGGGTGTGTTTTGGTCATTGAATTTTCTTATCATGAATGGAAATTGAAAAAGCAAAAAATTATTGGTTTATTTGAATTTTATTTTGAAACACACGCAAAAAATTTTAATACAAAATTTTTTTTTTTTAAAGCAATGACTAAAAAACAAGTGTTGTTTTATATTCAGACACCAGAACCGGAAGTTGCTATTTAAAGACAACAACAAAAACTGGGAGGGAAACATTGTTTTAGTGTGATTCTATAATTTAATATGTTTTCATTAGGGCTGTCAAAAATAACGAGTTAACTCCTGTGACTAAACACGAAAAATTATCGCAATAGTCACGCATAGCTGCAGATTAATCACGCAGTTTATTTTGAGCGAACATGCTCCTTTAATTTAATCGCAGATGGTTACCTGGAACGTGGCGTGGGTTGTTTTACGCTCAGTGACCAGGTCAGTGCATATGTGTGAGAAGACTTCTTTTCAAAACAAACCCGGACAGGACTTTAGATGAAACTGTGACCATGTTTTAAGCAAATAAATGAACCAAACATTTCAAAAAATGGTGCAATACAATCTGACAATAAAACTGAATCAAAATTTTGGGGTCTCTTTTTAGGTTTGAAATTATGTCAGCGAGTAGTTTACTGCGATTAATCACGATTAAACCAAATTAAAAATTGCGACAAATCAGTTGTTTTTTTTAATTCTCATTTGACAGCAATATTTTATACAGTATACATACTGTAAATGCAGAAACCAGTTTTTCCCAACAGGTCAGTCTTGTCTTTGGTTCGAGTGTCGGAATATAAATAAACATAATTAAAAAAAATTTTTTTTTTTTTTTTTTTAGTTGTTGCTGCACTGATTTTCATTTTGGTTGTATTAAAAATGAAATTAAAAGTATCTGTCTTTTTAAATCCAGTTATTGCTTTTCGACTTGAAATAAGAAGAACTCAATGTTATTGTAAATAAAACCAGAAATCTTGGGGTTATTTTATATTCTGATTTACATTTCGACAGTCACATCAAATCAGTAACAAAATGGGCCTACTATCACCTCAAAAATGTAACAAGACTTAGAGGGCTCATGTCAGCTCAAGACTTAGAAAAACTTGTACATGCCTTTATTACCAGTAGGCTAGACTATTGTAATGGTCTCCTTGCAGGTCTTCCCCCAAAAAAACTGTCAGGCAGCTACAGCTTGTTCAGAACGCTGCTGCTAGAGTTCTAACAAACACCAAAAAATGTGAGCACATTGCACCAATTCTTAAATCCTTACATTGGCTCCCTGTACATCAGAGAATTGATTTCAAAATCCTCCTGCTCACATATAAATCACCACATGGTCTAGGGCCCAAGTATATCACTGATATGCTCCCACTATATAAGCCCTCTAGATCACTAAGATCTCCCATAAACTGCCAAGATACCTGTGGCGGTGGGGGCGTGGCTTTGGGCGTGGCTATGGGCGTGGTCACCATGACATCATCGAGTTTTTGCATAATTTACTACAATGATTTGATTTTCTCTAAAAAGGCTCAAAAAATGTATACTTACTAATTAATAATAACAGTTTTGTTTTAAACGTCCATCCATCCATCCATCCATCCATTTTACAATATAATTACAACACTTTATGTACATATTTATATACAGATTTGAACAATAAGTTATTCACTGAAATATATTTATTAATTGTGGTTCTTACAAAAAATATATCTTATAAAATATAAAAGCTAAAATGTCTCAAAGCTCTGCCCCTTTAATTAGTGCATACTAAATAATTTAACTTTAGCCTACTACTACAACCATATTATTTACCAGCAACATAAAGTGAAACAGAGGCAGAGGTGTCCTGCCACAGTCAGTAACAAATAAACAGAAAACAGTAGTGGTGGTAGATAGACACAGAGCTTCATCAAACATCTGATCCACTGAACAAAGAGCTCCAAAAATCTTGAACTTTAGACTGCCGTCAGTTTTACTCCCTACACTTAACCATGTGTTTCCTACTGCCTGCAGACTTTGCACCCTTTGTTATATACACATGTTGTGTTTCTAATATAAATACATTTAATCAAGTCAAATACAAATAAGGCAACAAGAGAAGTATCCTACACTTCTCTTTTGTAAAGTAAATCTGAACAGCCTATATGGGCATCTACATCAACTATATGATTTGCCTGAGAAGCTGGAGAGGACAAAAAAAAAAATATATATATATATATTTATTTATTTATTTTTATTTGTGGCGGACATAATTCTTTCGTGGCGGGCCGCCACAAATAAATGAATGTGTGGGAAACCCTGGATCTTCTGAGACCAATCTGTTAGCGGTTCCCAGAGTAAAGTCAAATCAAGGGAGAGCATCATTCAGTCACTATGCAACAAATAGCTGGAATAAACTTCCTGAAGACGTCAGACTTTCCCCAACTCTGACTACTTTTAAAACTGGACTGAAAACTTTTATGTTCACTTTAGCTTTCAGCTAAATCTTTTAATCTTTTAACTTTTAACGTCCGCACTGTTTTTATTTTTTATTGTCTGCATTTTCATTTTGCTTTTATTTTCTTTCATTTCACTTTGTTGTGCTGTGAAGCACTTTGAGTCTGCCTTGTGTATGAAAAGTGCTATACAAATAAAGTTGCCTTGCCTTGCCTAGTTTGTATTTTGAAATAATTTCAACAAACCAATCGTTAATTCCCATTCAGGAAATAAAAAATCAAAGAACAAAAACACACTGACTCATCAAACCTTTGTTAACGTCAACATTCACAAAGGACATTGATACTTTGAGTTACGCAAAGTTTGTTTCTGATTTTGGCATTTCTGTTCGTATTTCTTGTTGACTTCATGAAGTTAAACATCTTGTTCTGAAACAAACGTAAGAATGCTTTTGCAAGAGAACAAATGGACCAAATGAGGCATTTATGAGGCCTCTCATAAAGTCACTAAATG
The DNA here is from genome assembly GCF_033978785.1 of Entelurus aequoreus. NCBI lineage: Eukaryota > Metazoa > Chordata > Actinopteri > Syngnathiformes > Syngnathidae > Entelurus > Entelurus aequoreus. Next base: position 13,605,711 of record NC_084731.1, on the reverse strand, counting down.
CCAAAGGGCATACAAACCATTTTTATATGCTAAAATTGTGCTAAAATACGAATAGAAATGAAACAAAGTGAAGAGCCGGCCAACCTTCCTGTTGTGATCACGAGTCCCAGGCAGGGAACCAATCCAAGACCTCAATTGTTTCAAGATGTTCGGACTATGCAACTAACAAGACTTTGTTATGATCAAAACAGACAGAATTCTTCCCTTTCAACATACCAATCTCACTACTCCGACCAAGTGTTTGATTTATGGTTCACTTCCAAAGGTAAGTTCAGCGTTTTAGGCTGCCAATTCCGATACCGATCATCCACGAGTGAGATCGGCCGATACCAATACCGATCACAGGTATTAACTGTGAATGTTTCAATTTATTTACGGTTAACAGTTTAACAACATCAACTTTATTTAAACTAGATATTTATTACATACAATTGTTTAAGCAAAACAAAGTAAATAGTACTCAATAACAAAACAAGCCATCAACTACCTATTCAAATGATTCGGGTGTTGCCCTCAAAGTGATCCTGTGTCCATGGAATCACTCCCTTAGTTTGTAAACATGAACAAAAACAAAGAAATCTGGGGAGAAAAATAAAAATATTGACCTAATCACTATAGCAGTGGTTCTCCAACACGTTCCACCTCGGAGAACACGTGGCTCTCCAAGTACCAGCATAATGACCAACATTGAAATACAGTAGCGTAGTAGGCCTAAGTACTCATTAAAACCAAGGCAGAGGTTTTATTTAATAGTTTTGGCAACTTTAACATTACACACAGTTTGAACAGTAACAGTGTGTTTGAATATAAGAAAATAAAACACTGTACCTTAATCAAGTGATTATTTGGCGTACCACTAGTACCACAGCCTGATCATACCCTGACATTACCTTTTGTGTCGACACAAACAACTTATAGATCCATGCGAACTCTTTAACGTCCATCGAGACTTCTTAAACTTTACTAAGCACATATTTCTTGGTGTTCAAGCTGGCTTAGCGTTTAGCTTAGCTATTAGCATGCCTGCTCCTGGCTTGCTGTCGGTGTGTACCATGTTTAGCCTCGTACTCTTACGCCACACCAACTCCACTAAGAAATGCAGTTAATTTTCCGTATTGGAGGTGAGTACTACTACCTTACTGTGTATGGAGACACATAAGTAGCTGCTAGTCGCTTGTCAGCTGGGAGACTAAAAACAAATAGTCTCCCTCAGCAGGATCTGCGTTTGTAATCGGCATCAAAAGGCATTTAAGGGGACTTATAATGCAAAACCAACTCTTCTTACCACCTGAATACACGTTTTTGTGTATTTGAGAACTGCATAAGTCCTGGAACTTAGGAATCAAACCATGGAGGCATGGCTGAGTTATTTTTAAAACAATCTTGCCTTCCTTCATACTTCCTCCAAACGAGCTGTTTGGAATTTGCCCCATTAGTGACGTCTTTCCCAAGTGGGACGTCAGTGGATATCTCCATATATGGTCACGTTTTACCCGAAGAGCTTTGCGCGAGTGTGCACTGTCGTCAATAAGTTCCTTCTTTTTCCCTATCCTCTCGCTGTGGGGCAGACTGGCTCGTACATGAACATGCATCCTCACCTGGTTTCCACTTCTAATACAAAGTAGCGTATAGTTCTAACTTACATCTGTCAGTATAATCGCTATGGAAGCGCTAAAAACTACAACATGGAGGAAGGGGAGAAGACGCAGTCGAAGTGGAGGCACGTAAATAAGAGCACCCACAAAGCGGTTTGAGGATGGTCTGTAAAACATTATCTATGCAACATTTTGACCACCATTACATGTTATGTAGACCAGGGGTTCTTAACCTTTTTGATCTCAGGGCCCCACTTAAATATAAACACTAAATTAGTGATCTTACTCTTGATTTTCATCATAATCAATAATTATATCTAACCATCTTACAGTTTAACAGGACAAAACTTGTAAAATGATATGAAAGCATGCGTTAATTACAAAGATTATTATCAAGGCTTAGGTCAGGCTGATTACAAAAATAAATACTAATCAAATATACGGATTACAAAAATAAATACTAATCAAATATACGGAAAAAGAAAAGACTCATAAAATCGATTAAAATCGATTATAAAAATAGTTGGCGATTAATTTAGTCATCAATTCGTTGGATCTATGCTATGCGCAAGCACAGAGGCCCTTTTTTTTTTTTTTTTTAATGGTTTTTATTTTATTTATTTTTTTATAAACCTTTATTTATAAACTGCAACATGTACAAACCGCTGAGAAACAATAATCAAAATAAGTATGGTGCCAGTATGCTGTTTTTTTTTCAATAAAATACTCGAAAGGATAGAAATGTAGTTTGTCTCTTTTATCCGACTATTAATCGATTAATCGAAGTAATAATCGACAGATTAATCGATTATCAAATTAATCGTTAGTTGCAGCCCTAATATATATATATAAATATTACTCAAATATACGGAAAAAGAAGGGACTCATAAAAACTGACGAAAAATAAATGTACATACAATTAATTACACGATGCTAAAATGAATACATTCTAAATAAATTAATAATGAAAAATAACCACAAATATGTTTCTTAAATAAACTGCCAATAAATCTAAAGTGCAAAAGAAAATACAGCTTTAGTCATAATTGTTGCGCTTAAGGAAATTCTCTATGGCCCTGTTTACACTGCACACCAAATCAGATTTTTGTTTGCCCTCAAATGACACAGTTCAGATTTTTGGACAATCTAAACACTCCAAAGATCTTCAAATCTGATCTTTTCACATCAGATGCAGGCCCCATCAGGAGGAAGTCAGAATCCGATTGGAATCTGATCTTTTCAATTGTGACTTCAGTCTAAGCCAGGGGTGTCCAAACTTTTTCCACTGAGGGCCGCACACTGAAAAATCAAAGCAAGCGGGGGCGATTTTGATATTTTTTATTTTAAAAACCAATACAATATATGTATAAAAAAGATACATTTAGGCCTCCACTCAGGCTTGATCCCGGGGACCCCAAAAGGTTTTGGTTGAAAAAAATATTACAAATGTGTCATTATTTAGTATTATTATTATTATTCAAGGTTTAAATCTCTAGATCAACATTAGGTCTATCTGTCAATATAACGCTTTTAAAGATTTAAGTTGTATGCCATTTTTGTCACGGAAAACTGTGTTTTTTTATGGAAAAAACACAAAATATGCAATATTTTCCCCCAATAAAATTTTAAAGTGGAATATTTGAGATTATATAATAATTGGAGTCTTAAAAAGGTCAATAACTCATAACAACATTGATTTTAATTCATTATTTTTTTGAGCAATGACATTTAAAAAAAAAAAGTCCCACTAAAATGATTGGGGATCCAAAAGGGTCCTGCTCAGTAAAGTTTAAAAAAATAAATCCAACATTTTTTTTTACTTTTACCACAATAGTCTCAAGATCAACTTCAGATCTATCCGTCAAATATAAGTTTTATTGTTGTTTATGTTTTTTGTTTGTTCGTTTTAGGCCCTTCTTTAAAAAACTTTGTTTTTTAAATGGCAACCAAAAAATATGCAACATTTTCCCCCCAAAATATCTCAAAGTGGAATATTTAATGTGAAGTAATTGGAGCCTTGAATAGGTCAATAATTCATAATGACATTGATTTTGATTCATTATTATTTTTTAAAGAAAGAAACAGCCTGCATGGCAGCTTTGTGTTATTAGAGTAAACAATGCAACATTTTCTTGTTACATTTCACCTGTTTGCTCTTTTATACCACTTTTTATGTTTTGTTTTTTTTTCATCGTATTTTTAGAATGTGCTGTGGGGCCGTTAAAAAATTACCTGCAGGCCGCAAATGGCCCCCAGGCCGCACTTTGAACACCCCTGGTCTAAGCACAATGCGACCTGAATGCGACCTGTGTGTGACGAGCTACGTCACTGGTGTGACACTTCATCACAACATTGTGCAAAGTCTTTTTTCGGCGGGCGATTTTGGGTGCATCACTAGTCAATAGTGCACAAATAATAGGCTATATGTAATATATGAATATATATTTTGATTCCGAAGAAATAGTGATTGTTGAAGGACCGGAATTGAGGCTTATTTGCTTACATGTTACGTACATTACGTAAGTTGTTTAAGTGAGTGAGTTGAAATATAAAGCTAACGTAGATCCACGCTGATGTCAGTGTTGTCTCTACTTAACAGCCATAAAATGATTAGAATCCTCCCAAATAAACGACTGTCATGTCTGTGATCATGTTTTGTTTAGTTATGTCCTGTTTGGTTTTTGGACTCTTTTTGGTTCCTGTTGTCACCTGTTTCACGTCTTCGACTCACGCACCTGTTTGTTAATGATGTCACTATTATGTAAGCTGATAGTTGCCAGGAAGTCAGCCTGGCGACATTACCTTCTGTTACCTCCGCGACCCATGCTACCCATGAGATTCATGTTTTCCATAGTTTATGCTTCATGCCATGCCACGTAAGTGTTTGTTCATTTCATGTCCGTAGTTTTGCCCAAGTGCTAGTTTTGTTTCATAGTCAAGTTTGTATCTTCGCCTTGTGCGCGCTTTTCGTTTGTACCTTTTCATAGTCATAATTAAATCATGTATCTACCTCATACTTGCCAACCTTGAGACCTCCGATACCGGGAGGTGGGGGGTGGGGGGGCGTGGTTGGGGGCGTGGTTAAGAGGGGAATATATTTAAGATAGAATTCACCAACTCAAGTATTTCATATATATATATATATATATATATATATATATATATATATATATATATATATATATATATATATATATATATATATATATATATATATATATATATATATATATATATATACATATATATATATATATATATATATATATATATATATATATATATATGTATGTGTGGGAAAAAAATCACAAGACTATTTCATCTCTACAGGCCTGTTTCATGAGGGTTTCCTCAATCATCAGGAGATTTTAATGGAAGCATTCACATACCATGGTTTATATAGGGCACAGAGCGGGTGGGTACAGGCAGGCTTAAAAGTTTCTCTTTTAAGCATAGGTTGCATCTTTTTTGCTAAAAGATGCAACCTATGCTTAAAAGAGAAACTGTTCATTATATACAGTCCAGACTTGTCATCCCTCAACAAGCGCAGCGAAATTGTATCAGCATGCTGCCACAGAAGGAAACACCTCCTAGGTAACACATGAGCCAATCACCACGCCCCTACGCCTGCCTGTACCCACCCGCTCTGTGCCCTACATAAACCATGGTATGTGAATGCTTCCATTAAAATCTCCTGATGATTGAGGAAACCCTCATGAAACAGGCCTGTAGAGATGAAATAGTCTTGTGATTTTTTTCCCACACATACATATTACGCTCTACCACGGTATCGGGCACTTTTTTTTTTTTTTTGGATAATCCAATTAAGACATATATATATATATATACATATATATTTATATGAAATACTTGACTTTTAGTGAATTCTAGCTATATATATATATATATATATATTTATTTTATTATACATATAAATAAAATAAATACTTGAATTTCAGTGTTCTGGAGGCTATCCAGTAGATGGCAGTATTGTCCTGTTTAAGAATGTCACAACATTGCTGTTTACGGCAGACGAACTGCTTTACGGTAGACTAAACGTGACTGCTGTCGTTGTGTGTTGTTACCGCGCTGGGAGGACGTTAATGAAACTGCCTAACAATAAACCCACATAAGAAACCAAGAACTCGCCCTCGATCATTCTACAGTTATGACGTCATTGGGCAGGCAAGCTGTTTATATTGTGGGAAAGCGGACGTGAGAACAGGCTGTCCCGACTGCATTGAGCTGGAGGGGGCGTGGCCTCCAGCTCCGGCTGAATACCGGGAGTTTGTCGGGAGAACATTTCTGCCGGGAGGTTATCGGGAGAGGCGCTGAATACCGGGAGTCTCCCGGTAAAAACGGGAGGGTTGGCAAGTATGATCTACCTTCACGCCATGTCCGGTCCAGTTCGTTTGCATCTTGGGAAAGCAATCCTCGCAGGAAACTGCGCCAAAGTCCATGTCGTTACAATTACACTGTATATATATCCATTCATACATTATATTACTTTACTTTATTTTCACGTATAAAACACTCCTTTTTAAGGTGTGGCGACTTTTATTTTATTTTGAAGTAGTAGTAGCGACTTCCTTGTTCATTTACGGAATCTGGTCAACTTCCTTTGTTTTAACTTTATCGAACTGTGCATGCAAGTGACGTCGAGGCCACGTTGGGGCCACATTGAGGCCACATTGGGGCCTGTGTGCGTTTACACTGGAGTCTGACAAAGATCACATTTTACTTGCAGTGTAAACAGTCAGCTTGAAAAGAATCAGACTATGTTTACACTGCAGGCCAAAGTGGCCCAAATCAGATTTTTTCCAAATTTGATTTCCCAGCTGACTGTTTACACTGCAAGTGAAATGTCAGACTCCAGTGTAAACGCACACAGGCCCCAATGTGGTCTCAATGTGGCCCCAATGTGGCCTCGATGTCACTTGCATGCACAGTTCCATAAAGTGAAAACAAAAGGAAGTTGACCGAATTCCGTAAATGAACAAAAATGTACTACTACAAAATAAAATAAAAATAGCCACACCTTAAAAATGAGTGTTTTGTACATGAAAATAAAGTAAAGTAACATAATGTATAAATGGATACATAGGGTAATATATTTGGGAGGGTTTTAATCTTTTTATTGCTGTTAAGTAGAGACAACACTGACATCAGCGTGGATCTACGTTAGCTTTATATTTGAACTCACTTACGTAAACAACTTAAACGTGTAAGCAAATACCCCACAGCGTCAATTCCGGTCCTTCAACAATCACTATTTCTTCAGAATCAAAATACATATTCACATGATGATGAGAGTGCGGGAATATGACCACATCACACCAATTCTCAAATCCCTTCACTGGCTTCCTGTTCCACTCAGGATTGAATTCAAAGTCTCCCAACTAACCCACCAGTGCCTCCATGGAAATGCCCCCCCTCTACCTCAAAGGACTGCTCACCCCCAAATCCTCCACACGACACCTCCGCTCCGGACAGGCTAACCTCCTCCAACCTCCGAGGACAAAGCTACGAACAACGGGAGACCGGGCTTTCTGCTCCGCCGCTCCCAGTCTGTGGAACGCTCTCCCTGACCACGTGAGGGCACCACAGACTGTGGATGCTTTTAAAAAAGGCTTAAAAGCCCTTCTTTTTAAAAAAGCCTTTTTTCAGATATATGCATACTAGTTACAGCTATTTGGCTATTCTAGTTTTTATTTTTATTTATTTCTTTATTATCTTTTTATTTTTTTAAATTATTTTTTAATACACTGTAGCACTTTGAGATTGTTTACTCAATATGAAGTGCTTTTTACAAATAAAATCTATTATTATTATTATCATATAAATATAGCCTATTATTTGTGCACTATTGACTAGTGATGCACCCAAAATTGCCTGCCGAAAAAAGACTTTGCACAATGTCGTGATGAAGTATCTACCATAATTTCCGGACTATAAGCCGCTACTTTTCCCCCTCGTTCTGGTCCCTGCGGCTTATACAAGGGTGCGGCTTATATACGGCCTGTTCTTCTCCGACACCGACGAAGAGGATTTCGGTGGTTTTAGTACACAGGAGGAAGACGATGACACAATGATTAAAGACTGACTTTTCATATACCGGTAGGCTGGTTATTTTGATAACGTACAGGCGAGCACTTTGTATTACTTTGCACCGTTGTAATATTACCATTTATTGTTAATAAATGGGACGCTTTGCGTTCCCAAACAGTCATCTCTGTCCCGACAATCCCCTCCGTGGTAGCAGGAACCCCTATATACTACGGTAATTACACATCAAAACCCTGCGGCTTATAGTCGGGTGCGGCTTATATATGGAGCAATCTGTATTTTTCCCTAAATTTAGCTGGTGCGGCTTATAGTCAGGTGCGGCTTATAGTCCGGAAATTACGGTACTTCCGCTGGCGGGCTGCAAATTTCCCCGTGCACACCAGTGACGTAGCTCGCCCACAGCTGATGTAAAAGTCACATACGAGTCACATTCAGGTCACATTGCGCTTAGACTGAAGTCCCAATTGAAAAGACCAGATTCCAATTGGATTCTGGCTTCCTCCTGATAGGGCCTGAATCGGATATTTTCGAAATTTGATTTTCCCAGCTGAGTGTTTACACTGCAAGTAAAATGTGATCTTAATCAGACTCCAGTGTAAACGTGCACAGGCCCCAATGTGGCCCCAATGTGGTGGGGCCACATTGGGGATGTGTCACTTGCATGAAACAGTTTGATAAAGTGAAAACAAAGTAAGCTGACTGGATTTGGTAAATGAACAAGGAAGTCACTACTACGACTACAAAATAAGATACGCTTTATTTTCAACTTACTCACTTAAACAACTTATGTAATGTATGCAACATGTAATAAATAATAATAATAATAGATTTAATTTGTAAAAAGCCCTTTGTATTGAGCAAACAACCTCAAAGTGCTACAGTGTATTAAAAAAATAAAAATAAAAAGATAATAAAAATACATGAAAATAAAAACTAGAACAGCCTAATAGTTAGAACTAGTATGCATATATCTAAAAAAAATGTAAGCAAATAAGCGTCAGTTCCGGTCTTTCAACAATCACTATTTCTTCAGAATCAAAATATATATTACATATAGTATATTATTTGTGCACTACTGACTAGTCATGCACCCAAAATTCGCCCGCTGAAAATAGACTTTGCTCACGAATGGATGGATGTTGTGATGAAGTATCCACTTCCACTGAGACACCAAAATGTCGCATTCGGGTCGCGTTGCGCTTGGACTAAAGTCACGTTAGAAAAGATCAGACTCCAATTGGATTTGGACTACCTCCTGACGGAGCCTGAATCTGATGTGAAAAGATCAGATTTGAATCACTTTGGATTGATTGATTGATTGAAACTTTTATTAGTGGATTGTACAGTACAGTACATATTCCGTACAATTGACCACTAAATGGTAACACCCCCAATAAGTTTTTCGTTAAACAATTCATGGTACAAATATATACTATCAGCATAAATGTTAGAATAATTATGTGTAAGTTATCACACAACTACCTACTCAGTGGCCTAGTGGTTAGCGTGTCCGCCCTGAGATGGGTAGGTTGTGAGTTGAAACCCCGGCCGAGTCATACCAAAGACTATAAAAATGGAACCCATTACCTCCCTGCTTGGCACTCAGCATCAAGGGTTGGAATTGGGGGTTAAATCACCAAAAATGATTTATGATGAAAATGAAAGCCTCTGCTGCTGCTCACTGCTCCCCTCACCTGCTGAAATTACCCCCCCTTCCTTCAGAAGCAGCCTCAGTGATGTAACCAGGGACCTCCCGAATAAATAGAGGAGCACGTGGGACTGGACCTTAGAGCGTGGTGGGAGATTGTAACTGAGTGTGCAGCCCCAAACGTCTCTCCTCATTGAGCCAAATTGAACTCTGTCTCTGCATGATTCCTTGCTTCTTGTCTGTTTAATAGATGTCACCGTGTTTGAACCTGACAATAATACAGTCATCACACAAGGTAATCATCAGAGTATATACATTGAATTATTTACATTTTTTACAATCCGGGGGGTTGGATGTGGAGGGGTTAGGTTGGGTTGCTAGCAGCATACTTCAGGAACGTTTACATTGGCAAAAAAAATCTGATCTGTGTCACTTGAGGGCAAAACAAAATCAGATTAGGTGTGCAGTGTAAACGTGGCCTCAGATTTCGACAACATTGGAGCCACTTTGGCCTGCAGTTTAAAACCTCGTCATTGACTTTAGCTCCAGATTTCTTCTGTTTGTTTGATACTGTGGATACTGCCACATGTGGTGAACAGGTGTATCACACCTGAGTACCACTGCGGCCCATACCGACCACAACTGGCTAATTTTAAATGTAAAAAAAAAATTCTGAATATGACCCCTTTAAATCGGCCATGGCAATCACGTACTTTACTGATTAGCCTTCGTTAAAAATAGATAATGACTTCCATTTAATAGTCACGGAAACATTGTTTTGCAGTCCTCCTCGGGAGTGACGCAGCGTTCACACAGGTGAGTAAAGAAAAAAAAAAAAAAAGTGTTCTTTCCAAATTCCCCAGGCATTGTGTGCAGCATCTGGTCTGACCTGTCAGCCTCTCCCCGCCCAGAAGGTTCCACTGACAGACGTGTCTACAACAACACAGCGTGGCTTTTATTCATCTGGATTGGATTTCTTTTGCCATATATAGTGATATCCTTTTATTGTCCAACCCTATGGTTTTTTTTTGTTTTTTTAATTCATATCGATTTTATGTATTTTGCGATATATATTGATATCGTTTTATCTCCCAGCCCTATTGGCCTTTTTCCATTTTTTTCTATTTTTTTGTTATCAGTTATGTGTCTATCATGATATATATTATCGTTTTATGGCCCAGCCCTATGGGGATTTTTTCAGAATTAAATTATTTGTTTTATTGATAGCGATTTTATGTCTTTTGCTATATATATTGACATCGTTTTACGCCCCAGCCCTATGGGGATTTTTTCAGAATTAAATTTTTTTTTAATTGATATCGATTTTATGTCTTTTGCGATAAATATTGATATAATTTAATTGCCCAGACCTATCGGCCTTTTTCCAATTTTCTAACATAAGTTATGTATCGTTTTACGGCTCAGCCCTATGGGATTTTTTTCAGAATTACATTTTTTTTTAATTGACTTCGATTTGATGTCTTTTGCAATATATATTGATATGGTTTTATCGCCCAGCCCTATCGGCCTTTTTCCATTTTTTTTTTTTACATAAGTTGTGTCTATCATGATATATATTGATATAGTTTTATCGCCCAGCCCTATCGGCCTTTTTCCTTTTTTTTTTTTTTTACATAATTTATGTGTCTATCATGATATATATGTTATCGTTTTACAGCCCAGCCCTATGGGGATTTTTTCAGAATTAAATTTTTTTTTAAATTGATATCGATTTTATGTCTTTTGCGATAAATATTGATATTGTTTTAACGCCCAGCCCTATCGGCCTTTTTCCTTTTTTTAAAAAAAAAGTTGTGTCTATCATGATATACAAACCCTGTTTCCATATGAGTTGGGAAATTGTGTTAGATGTAAATATAAACTGAATACAATGATTTGCAAATCCTTTTCAACCCATATTCAGTTGAATATGCTACAAAGACAACATATTTGATGTTCAAACTCATAAACTTTATTTTTTTTTGCAAATAATAATTAACTTAGAATTTCATGGCTGCAACACGTGCCAAAGTAGTTGGGAAAGGGCATGTTCACCACTGTGTTACATGGCCTTTCCTTTGAACAACACTCAGTAAAGGTTTGGGAACTGAGGAGACACATTTTTGAAGCTTCTCAGGTGGAATTCTTTCCCATTCTTGCTTGATGTACAGCTTAAGTTGTTCAACAGTCCGGGGGTCTCCCTTGTGCTATTTTAGGCTTCATAATGCGCCACACATTTTCAATGGGAGACAGGTCTGGACTACAGGCAGGCCAGTCTAGTACCCGCACTCTTTTACTATGAAGCCACGTTGATGTAACACGTGGCTTGGCATTGTCTTGCGGAAATAAGCAGGGGCGTCCATGGTAACGTTGCTTGGATGGCAACATATGTTGCTCCAAAACCTGTATGTACCTTTCAGCATTAATGGTGCCTTCACAGATGTGTAAGTTACCCATGCCTTGGGCACTAATACACCCCCATACCATCACACATGCTGGCTTTTCAACTTTGCGCCTATAACAATCCGGATGGTTCTTTTCCTATTTGGTCCGGAGGACACGACGTCCACAGTTTCCAAAAACAATTTGAAATGTGGACTCGTCAGACCACAGAACACTTTTCCACTTTGTATCAGTCCATCTTAGATGAGCTCAGGCCCAGCGAAGCCGACGGCGTTTCTGGGTGTTGTTGATAAACGGTTTTCGCCTTGCATAGGAGAGTTTTAACTTGCACTTACAGATGTAGCGACCAACTGTAGTTACTGACAGTGGGTTTCTGAAGTGTTCCTGAGCCCATGTGGCGATATCCTTTACACACTGATGTGGCTTGTTGATGCAGTACAGCCTGAGGGATGGAAGGTCACGGGCTTAGCTGCTTACGTGCAGTGATTTCTCCAGATTCTCTGAACCCTTTGATGATATCACGGAGCGTAGATGGTGAAATCCCTAAATTCCTTGCAATAGCTGCTTGAGAAAGGTTTTTCTTAAACTGTTCAACAATTTGCTCACGCATTTGTTGACAAAGTGGTGACCCTCGCCCCATCCTTGTTTGTGAATGACTGAGCATTTCATGGAATCTACTTTTATACCCAATCATGGCACCCACCTGTTCCCAATTAGCCTGCACACCTGTGGGATGTTCCAAATAAGTGTTTGATGAGCATTCCTCAACTTTATCAGTATTTATTGCCACCTTTCCCAACTTCTTTGTCACGTGTTGCTGGCATCAAATTCTAAAGTTAATGATTATTTGCACACAAAAAAATGTTTATCAGTTTGAACATCAAATATGTTGTCTTTGTAGCATATTCAACTGAATATGGGTTGAAAATGATTTGCAAATCATTGTATTCCGTTTATATTTACATCTAACACAATTTCCCAACTCATATGTTGATATCGTTTTATCGCCCAGCCCTATCGGCCTTTTTCGTAAATTTTTTACATAAGTTATGTGTCTATCATGATAAATATGTTTAGCGTTTTACGGCCCAGCCCTATTGGGATGTTTTCAGAATAACTATTTTCATTAGGTTTGAAATAGACTCTTTCATAAGCCAGGTGGGGGCGGGGCCAACACCTGAAGATGCCACCCTCAGGTGATCCAGGTGTGTATTCCTGCTTCTCCGTGAAACAGGAAATGGGTCTGAAAGGAACATTTGTTAGGGGCCCTTATCTTTGTTTACCTTGTGGCTTATCCTGCCAAGGCTGCACTTTTCACCCATGTCCTAAAAGTCGGCCAGGACCTTCAGTTTAAAAGCTCACCAACACAACCCGGAAGTCCATTTGAAATGGCTACAATGACGTTATAAAACAAGAGCTAGTTGACGAGCTGGGTAATAAGTTACTAATAAACATACCAGTCAACTTTGCGTGGCGACGAGAAGCAAACCTGTTCATTAAACTGTACAACTTTTTAACCAAACCTTAGGAGACAAACAAACCCGAATTCAAGTACACGCACCTGCTCCAGAAAGTAACTTGATGTTTACCTGAAGTCTTCAGGAAACTTGGGGAAAAAAAGAAGTTAAAAAGGAAAAAAAAAATGTCGCGCTATCCAGCAGCGTCTCGCCTGTTCATCTGCGTCTTTTTCCTCATTCCCACAAAAGAGGCGTCACGGCGCCGAGAAGACTTGTTCTCACACACTCCCTCGGTGCGACTCGACCCACGCAGCAACCACGGAGTCAAGTTACACGTCATGGCCACGCACGCTCACACCGGAAGTGCACATGTCCTTCAGAATAAAACGCCGCGACTGAGTTTATAGCAGGCCTGGGCAATTTTTTTGGACTCGGGGCCCGTGGCATAGGCCGTATAGGCAAATGCTAAGGGCGCCGTCCATCAGGGGGCGCCACGCCAGTGCCACAAATGTTGGAGAAAAAAAGAAAAGAAAAAAAAAAAAGTTGGTACTATTATTTCTAAATACAAAAAATAATCCCACGTTAATTAAAATGTTAAGTAAAGCCTATTTAATAGAAACATTATTTGTTACAACATTACGCCCCCCCCGCACGGTGCCCCCCCTCCCTTCCCGTATCATGACTTTTTATGGACGTCACCACATCAAAACATCAACACAAGATGTCAAAACGGCCAAAACGGTCAGGTGCCCAGGGAAGAGAAAAGAAGAGGAGGAGAAACGAGAAAAAGACAGAGGTAGCAGGGAGGTAACGTTAGCCTACATGAAATTATTTGACTGTTACAGAATGTGATAGTAACCTGGTTTTTCAGCATCAAGCTAATGTTACATGATTCGGCAATTGCTAATCAATAAATAGCTAGTTCTGTTTTAACGTCGGGTTAATATTGTGGAGGGGGCTAAATTGTTATGGAAAATAATAATGTAACGTTAGGTAATTACAGTACTCCCACCTTACATTCCTCAGGGACATTTGTATTGGATCTTTTAAGCAGGTGTTTTTTGTTTACATTGTTATTGCCTTCTGGTTAGCTAATGTTTGCCCTGCAGGTAATAGTCACTTTTCCACCCCTTTATATATTAGGTATAGTTGTAAGCCTAGTTGTTAAAGTGCACATCATTAATGTTAATTAAGCAATATCACATGAGAGGGAATGCTGTTTTTTAATTTGAGCACTGCTGTGATTCGGTTAAAGATAATCATAACATAACATTCTCATATAATATGTTAATTTGCTTTCTTTAAGTAAAAAAAAAGGTCAAAGACAAAGCTATTCGGTTTCTTGTGAGTATATACACTTCACTGCCGATGTGGGGGGGGGGGCGCCACCTAAAATCTTGCCTAGGGCGCCAGATTGGTTAGGGCCAGGCCTGCTCGGGGGGCCAAATTTTGAGAAAAAAATGTGTCTGGGGGCCGGTATATCTATTTTTAGGAACACTAATACAAAACCTCACAATAATGTCTAAATGCTAAAAACTTTATGATAGGCTGCCTTAAAAAACGGAATGGTATTTTTTAATTTTTTTTTTACTGAATGAGACACTCAGAATGCACATGAAAATAAAGAATGTGGGATTTACAATATTAACTAAAAAAAAAAATAAAAAAAAATAAAAAAAATTAACTATGAACAATAAAACACTGAATACTGAAAACATATGTAGAAAAAAACGTATGTCGAAAAAATCCCAGCCTTTTTCTGAAATTTTTTTTTTTTAAGTACAAAAACGAGACAGGCTAAACTTCTCACCTACTTTTTACCCTCTTTCGATTTTGTCTGGTTTTTTTTTGTCCTGGTCGACCAAAACACGTCTCGTTAGTAGGTGCGCCTTGACTTTAGAGGCGGAATTTTCAAGAAATGTGTCCGAGACAAAATGAGCTATTATGGGACACAATCATGGCAAAGAAGTAGACAGAAAAGGGAGAATGGACGCATTTTGGTGTAAAAAATAAAGATAAAGGTGAAGTTATAACACTGAAACGGTTTTAGCTACTTCTAAATCACTAATCCTGGCCTCCATGGCGACAAATAAAGTATGTTTGTTACAAGTATCGTTATCACTGGAGGATGAGGAATAGCTAAACATGCTTCACTACACACCGTAGGAGGATACAATAGCTCACTGGCGTCACAATGTAAACAAACGCTATCTACACCTGACATCCACTGCAATGATACCAAGTACAGGAGAGTATCTAGTCGATACTACTATGATTACATCGATATTTTATATCGTCACAAAATCTTTTTTTTTTTTTTTTTTTAAAGTCATATTACACATGAGAACTTAAATTATGACCAACGTATGCTCCTGTAACTACTTGGTATCACCATGCTTGGTGGTAGACTTGGTGTTCCTGGGATTAAAGGCCTCACCTTTTCTCCTCCAAACATATTGCTGGGTATTGTGGGAAAAACAGCTACATTTTAGTTTCATCTGACATCACATGGACAAAGATAAGACCTTCTGGAGGAAAGTTCTGTGGTCAGATAACACACAAATGGAGCTGTTTGGCCACAATACCCAGCAATATGTTTGGAGGAGAAAAGGTGAGCCCTTCAATAAAGTAATTATTGTAGAATGTAAAATATGTATATATGTAGTTATCATTTGTGACTTTATTCACATGCTGTAATACAGGGGTGTCCAAAGTGCGGCCCGGGGGCCATTTGTGGCCCGCAGGTCATTTTTTAACGGCCCCACGGCACAGTTTAAAAATACGATTGAAAACAATTAAAAACATGATAAGTGGTATAAAAGAGCAAACAGGTGAAATGTAATGTCGCAATGTTGACTCTAATAACACAAAGCTGCCATGCAGGCTGTTTCTTTCTTTAAAAAATAATAATGAATCAAAATCAATGTCATTATGAATTATTGACCTATCCAAGGCTCCAATCACGTCACATTTGAGATATTTTGGGGGAAAATGTTGCATATTTTGTGTTTGCCATATAAAAAACTGAGCTGTTTTTTTTTAAAGGGCCTAAAATGAACAAACGAAAAACAAAAACAACAATAAAACGTATAATTGACGGATAGATCTGAAGTTGTTCTCGAGATTATTGTGTTAAAAGTAAAAATACAATTTATTTTTTAACACTATAATTATTTGGATCCCCAATAATTTTAGTGTGATTTGTTTTTAAGTGTCATTGCTCAAAAAATATTAATGAATTAAAATCAATGTTGTTATGAGTTATTGACCTTTTTAAGGCTCCAATTATAATATCATCTCAAATATTCCACTTAAAAATTGTATTGGGTGAAAATATTGCATATTTTGTGTTTTTTCCATTAAAAAAAAACATGGTTTTCTTTGACAAAAAGAGCATACAACTTCAATCTTTAAAACCGTTATATTGACAGATAGACCTAATGTTGATCTAGAGATTTAAAACTTGAATAATAATAAAAATAATAATACTGAATAATGACGCATTTTTTTGACCAAAACCCTTTGGGGTCCCCGGGATCAAGCCTGAGTGGAGGCCAAAATGTATATATTTTTATACATATATTGTATTGGTTTTTTAAATAAATGGCCCCTGCTTGCTTTGATTTTTCAGTGTGCGGCCCTCAGTGGAAAAAGTTTGGACACCCCTGACGTGCTGTAATAGAAACAACACGACTTCCGCTGCTAGTAATGTAACAACAAGATCTGTCGCCCTCTGGTGGCCAGTTAAAGAACCTCCTCGCAGGCGCCACTCTCGGAGTTGCCATAGCAACAGTGAAGCACGCGCGCACAAAAGCCAGAGCTGGCTCATTTAGTCCACATTCGACACTCAGACGCCATCTTCGCGCTCTTTCGTCCACACTCCGTCCACACACACGCAGACATGAGCGGAGCCAAAGCCGACAAGGTCTCCGGCGGCTGCGCGGCTCCTTCGCGGGAGCGCAAGTCGGGCGGAGCGGTTCTGAAGAGGCTCCGCTCCCGCAGGAGCCAAGCGGACAGCAGCAGGCCCGTCACGGAGGACGACTTGCGGGCACGGAGCGGACACGTCACGCCGGAGGATGTGCTCGGACTGCGGGTGGCGACACGAGGTTTGACCCCCATGGAGCGCCCATTTTGCATCATAATACCTCTCTCATTCATTCATTCATTCATTCATTCATTCATTCATTCACACAGATGCTTTTCTACACCAACATTCACCCATTTATTATTCAACTTATTATTATTATTCTCCAGCTCTACCTTCCACATTTTTCACCCGATTCAAAGCGTTCCAACTTCAAACTGTTCAGCCTATTTGGGAATCGCGGGCTTTCCCTTGTCAAATTCCAAAAATTCCCAGATTTCCCAGAATTCCAGGTTTTCCGGGAAATTTTTCCCATTTAAAATGAATCGGCCATTTTTCAAACTTTCACCATTTTCCACATTTTTTCAACCGATTCAAACCATTCCACCTTCAACACATTCCACCATCCTGGAAATTCGGACTACTTTTTTTTTCCCAATTTCCAAAAAATTCCAGGATTTTCCAGAATTCCTCATTTTCCAAAGTCCTATTTCAACCCTTTTTTCTGGCGACTACTCAAAACATTCCTCAAAAAGTTGTTTTTTGAAATGGAAAAATTCCCAGATTTCCCAGAATTCCAGGTTTCCCAGGACATTTTTCCCATTCAAAATGAATCGGCCATTTTTCAAACTTCCCCCATTTCCACATTTTTCAACCAATTCAAACCATTCCACCTTCAACACATTCCACCATCCTGGAAATTCGGACTACTTTTTTTTCCAATTTCCAAAAAATTCCAGGATTTTCCAGAATTCCTCGTTTTCCAAAGCCCTATTTCCACCCTTTTTTCTGGAGACTATTCCTTCCACATTTTTCAACGCATTTCAACCGTTCCACCGTCAAAAAATTCCTCTTAATTAAGACAAAAAGTTGTTTTTTGAAATGGAAAAATTCCCAGATTTCCCAGAATTCCAGGTTTTCCGGGACATTTTTCCCATTCAAAATGAATCGGCCATTTTTCAAACTTTCACCATTTCCACATTTTTTTCAACCGATTCAAACCATTCCACCTTCAACACATTCCACCATTCTGGAAATTCGGACTACTTTTTTTTTCCAAGTTAAACAAAATTCCAGGATTTTCCAGAATTCCTGGTTTTCCAAAGCCCTATTTCCACCCTTTTTTCTGGAGACTATTCCTTCCACATTTTTCAACGCATTTCAACCGTTCCACCGTCAAAACATTCCTCTTAATTAAGACAAAAAGTTGTTTTTTGAAATGGAAAAATTCCCAGATTTCCCAGAATTCCAGGTTTTCCGGGACATTTTTCCCATTCAAAATGAATCGGCTATTTTTCAAACTTTCACCATTTCCACATTTTTTCAACCGATTCAAACCATTCCACCTTCAACACATTCCACAATTCTAGAAATTCGGACTACTTTTTTTTCCAAGTTAAACAAAATTCCAGGATTTTCCAGAATTCCTGGTTTTCCAAAGCCCTATTTCCACCCTTTTTTCTGGAGACTATTCCTTCCACATTTTTCAACGCATTTCAACCGTTCCACCGTCAAAACATTCCTCTTAATTAAGACAAAAAGTTGTTTTTTGAACTGGAAAAATTCCCAGATTTCCCAGAATTCCAGGTTTTCCCAGGACATTTTTCCCATTCAAAATGAATCGGCCATTTTTCAAACTTCCACCATTTCCACATTTTCAACCAATTCAAACCATTCCATCTTCAACACATTCCACCATTCTGGAAATTCGAACTACTTCTTTTCCAAGTTCAAAAAAATTCTAGGATTTTCCAGAATTCCTGGTTTTCCAAAGCCCTATTTCCACCCTTTTTTCTGGAGACTATTCCTTCCACATTTTTCAACGCATTTAAACCGTTCCACCGTCAAAACATTCCTCTTAATTAAGACAAAAAGTTGTTTTTTGAAATGGAAAAATTCCCAGATTTCCCAGAATTCCAGGTTTTCCGGGACATTTTTCCCATTCAAAATGAATCGGCCATTTTTCAAACTTTCACCATTTCCACATTTTTTCAACCGATTCAAACCATTCCACCTTCAACACATTCCACCATTCTGGAAATTTGGACTACTTTTTTTCCAAGTTAAACAAAATTCCAGGATTTTCCAGAATTCCTGGTTTTCCAAAGCCCTATTTCCACCCTTTTTTCTGGAGACTATTCCTTCCACATTTTTCAACGCATTTCAACCGTTCCACCGTCAAAACATTCCTCTTAATTAAGACAAAAAGTTGTTTTTTGAACTGGAAAAATTCCCAGATTTCCCAGAATTCCAGGTTTTCCGGGACATTTTTCCGATTCAAAATGAATCGGCTATTTTTCAAACTTTCACAATTTCCACATTTTTTCAACCGATTCAAACCATTCCACCTTCAACACATTCCACCATTCTGGAAATTCGGACTACTTTTTTTCCAAGTTAAACAAAATTCCAGGATTTTCCAGAATTCCTGGTTTTCCAAAGCTCTATTTCCACCCTTTTTTCTGGAGACTATTCCTTCCACATTTTTCAACGCATTTCAACCGTTCCACCGTCAAAACATTCCTCTTAATTAAAACAAAAAGTTGTTTTTTGAACTGGAAAAATTTCCAGATTTCCCAGAATTCCAGGTTTTCCGGGACATTTTTCCCATTCAAAATGAATCGGCCATTTTTCAAACTTTCACCATTTCCACATTTTTTCAACCGATTCAAACCATTCCACCTTCAACACATTCCACCATTCTGGAAATTCGGACTACTTTTTTTCCAAGTTAAACAAAATTCCAGGATTTTCCAGAATTCCTGGTTTTCCAAAGCCCTATTTCCACCCTTTTTTCTGGAGACTATTCCTTCCACATTTTTCAACGCATTTCAACCGTTCCACCGTCAAAACATTCCTCTTAATTAAGACAAAAAGTTGTTTTTTGAACTGGAAAAATTCCCAGATTTCCCAGAATTCCAGGTTTTCCCAGGACATTTTTCCCATTCAAAATGAATCGGCCATTTTTCAAACTTCCACCATTTCCACATTTTCAACCAATTCAAACCATTCCACCTTCAACACATTCCACCATTCTGGAAATTCGAACTACTTCTTTTCCAAGTTCAAAAAAATTCTAGGATTTTCCAGAATTCCTGGTTTTCCAAAGCCCTATTTCCACCCTTTTTTCTGGAGACTATTCCTTCCACATTTTTCAACGCATTTCAACCGTTCCACCGTCAAAACATTCCTCTTAATTAAGACAAAAAGTTGTTTTTTGAAATGGAAAAATTCCCAGATTTCCCAGAATTCCAGGTTTTCCGGGACATTTTTCCCATTCAAAATGAATCGGCCATTTTTCAAACTTTCACCATTTCCACATTTTTTCAACCGATTCAAACCATTCCACTTTCAACACATTCCACCATTCTGGAAATTCGGACTACTTTTTTTTCCAAGTTAAACAAAATTCCAGGATTTTCCAGAATTCCTGGTTTTCCAAAGCCCTATTTCCACCCTTTTTTCTGGAGACTATTCCTTCCACATTTTTCAACGCATTTCAACCGTTCCACCGTCAAAACATTCTTCTTAATTAGGACAAAAAGTTATTTTTTGAACTGGAAAAATTTCCCGGGGTTCCCAAACTTCCAGGAATTCTGTAAAACCATTTCTCAATTCAACATGTTACTACTTCAACATTTCTCGACCGTTTTGAAAACTTCCAACACCAACCACTTCAACTCATTCAGACCATTCAAGTTTTTTTTTTACCATTTTCAAAAAAATTCCAGATTTTCCCGAAATTACCTAATACCAATTATTACTTCAACATTTCTTGCCCGATTTAAACCATTCCAACACCAACCAATTCAGCTCATTTGGGACATGCATGCCCCTAATCATTTTCCAAAATCTCCCGCTTTTCCCAAATTTCCAGGAAGTTCCTATTGAAATGAATGGGACATTTTTCCAAGTTGCACAATTCCCACATTTTTCAACCGATTCAAACCATTCCACCTTCAACACATTCCACCATCCTGGAAATTCGAACTACTTTTTCTCAAAGTTCCAAAAAATTGCAGGATTTTACAGAATTCCTGGTTTTCCAAGGCCCTATTTCACTGTGTATATATACAGTATATATATCCATTCATACTTTATACAACTTTACTTTATTTTTACATATAAAACACTCATTTTTAAGCGTATCTAGTCGATACTACTATGATTACATCAACATTTTTTATCATCACAAAATCTTTTTTCCTTTTTAAAAAAAATCATATTATGTTTATAAACTCAGGAAATACGTCCCTGGACACATTATTTACATGACAACAACATTTGAAAAATAATATTATTTTTGATTTTGTAATAATAAGAACAAGAAGAAGAAAAATATTGATCTAATCTCTGTCATACTACTTTAGGTATCAATAAAATCGACTTTACATTGAGCATGCTTAGCTATTCCTTTTCCTCTAGTCCTCCAGTGATAATGCTACATGGGAGAAAATTGGTTTATTTTCCACCATGGTGGTGAGGAAACTGGAGCCGGTGTTCCCACAAGAGACCCGCTTGGAACTCCTGCATGGGACTCAGATGTGCCAAAGATTGTCGTTCAATTCAAAAAAGTCAATTATCGGCCCCTGGTCGATGCTATGATCTCAAATTTTTTGGAAAATGAAATTTTTGATTGACACATGCTTTTGTATCATTTTGACAGGGCTGTAAACTGTAAGTAAGTTAGATATAATTATTGAATACCATTTAAAAAAATCAAAAGTAAAAATCAAGAGCAGGATTACCAATTTGTTGGGTCTAAAAGGTGAAGAACTCCTGAGAATCTTTAACTGGCGCCAACATATTTCTTGTGTTGGACCACTCCAGCACATTTATGACTGTATTACATGTTTAAAAAAAAAATACTTAATGACTTGATGTACAAAGTAGAATAGAATAGAATAGAATAGAAAGTACTTTATTGATCCCTGGGGGAAATTCAGCACCACAGTTCGCTCACAATAAACAAACACTTAGGTATTTTTTACATGTGAATAATATAAATACAGTCTATTATACAGCATTATTCACATGTGAATAACATAAATACAGTCTATTATACAGCATTATTCACATGTGAATAATATAAATACAGTCTATTATACAGCATTATTCACATATGAATAATATAAATACAGTCTATTATACAGCATTATTCACATGTGAATAATATAAATACAGTCTATTATACAGCATTATTCACATGTGAATAATATAAATACAGTTTATTATACAGCATTATTCACATGTGAATAATATAAATACAGTCTATTATACAGCATTATTCACATGTGAATAACATAAATACAGTCTATTATACAGCATTATTCACATGTGAATAATATAAATACAGTCTATTATACAGCATTATTCACATGTGAATAATATAAATACAGTCTATTATACAGCATTATTCACATGTGAATAATATAAATACAGTCTATTATACAGCATTATTCACATGTGAATAACATAAATACAGTCTATTATACAGCATTATTCACATGTGAATAATATAAATACAGTCTATTATACAGCATTATTCACATGTGAATAATATAAATACAGTTTATTATACAGCATTATTCACATGTGAATAATATAAATACAGTCTATTATACAGAATTATTCACATGTGAATAACATAAATACAGTCTATTATACAGCATTATTCACATGTGAATAATATAAATACAGTCTATTATACAGCATTATTCACATGTGAATAACATAAATACAGTCTATTATACAGCATTATTCACATGTGAATAACATAAATACAGTCTATTATACATTCAAGTACAGTCAAAAAGGAACATATGCATTATACAGTTTCATGGCTGTCGGTATGAAGGACTTCCTGTGTGGTTCCGTAAGTAAGACTAATAGTGAGTCAAACAGTCTTTTTGCGAGTCTTGCTGAGACGATGATGTCACTGCTGTTGTTGCAGGCTACCTCTGTAAACCCCAGGACAACATCTACAACGTCGACTTTGTGCGCTTCAAGATCCGAGACCTGGACTCAGGAACTGTCCTGTTTGAGATCGCCAAACCGCCGCATTCAGGTGACTACCACTCCCACACCCTCCGTTTTAGGACCAACTATTTGAAGTGTCTTCTAGTTCAGAGCTGGGCAAATATTGTGACTCGGGGGGCCACATTGAGAGAAGGTGTATGTGTGTATAAATTATATATACTGTAAAAATATGCTGTACAGTATGTGTGTTGGGGTCCCTTATGTTCAGGAACAAATTAGTGCTCATTGTGACTTTTGGTATTGACCAAAACTCACAATGTCCGATAGAGTTCTAAAAACAGTTACAGTTTTTTTTACCGAATGGAACACCCAAAAATGTACATTAAAATAAAGAAAGTGGAATTTACAATATTAATAACTATGAACAATAAAACACTGAATATCAATCATCAATCATTAATCAATGTTTATTTATATAGCCCTAAATCACAAGTGTCTCAAAGGGCTGCACAAGCCACAACGACATCCGCGGTACAGAGCCCACATCAGGGCAAGGAAAAACTCAACCCAATGGGGTGTCGATGTGAATGACTATGAGAAACCTTGGAGAGGACCGCATATGTGGGTGACCCCCCCCCCCCCCCCCTCTAGGGGAGACCGGATGCAATGGACGTCGCGTGGGTCTGACATAATATTGTGAAAGTCCAGTCCATAGTGGGTCTAACATAATAGTGTGAGAGTCCAGTCCATAGTGGATCTAACATAATAGTGTGAGAGTCCAGTCCATAGTGGATCTAACATAATAGTGAGAGTCCAGTCCATAGTGGATCTAACATAATAGTGAGAGTCCAGTCCATAGTGGATCTAACATAATAGTGTGAGAGTCCAGTCCATAGTGGATCTAACATAATAGTGTGAGAGTCCAGTCCATAGTGGATCTACCATAATAGTGTGAGAGTCCAGTCCATAGTGGATCTAACATAATAGTGTGACAGTCCAGTCCATAGTGGATCTAACATAATAGTGTGAGAGTCCAGTCCATAGTGGATCTAACATAATAGTGAGAGTCCAGTCCATAGTGGATCTAACATAATAGTGTGAGAGTCCAGTCCATAGTGGATCTAACATAATAGTGAGAGTCCAGTCCATAGTGGATCTAACATAATAGTGTGAGAGTCCAGTCCATAGTGGATCTAGCATAATAGTGAGAGTCCAGTCCATAGTGGATCTAACATAATAGTGTGAGAGTCCAGTCCATAGTGGATCTAACATAATAGTGTGAGAGTCCAGTCCATAGTGGATCTAACATAATAGTGAGAGTCCAGTCCATAGTAGATCTAACATAATAGTGAGAGTCCAGTCCATAGTGGATCTAACATAATAGTGAGAGTCCAGTCCATAGTGGATCTAACATAATAGTGAGAGTCCAGTCCATACTGGATCTAACATAATATTGTGAGAGTCCAGTCCATAGTGGATCTAACATAATAGTGAGAGTCCAGTCCATAGTGGATCTAACATAATATTGAGAGTCCAGTCCATAGTGGATCTAACATAATAGTGGGAGTCCAGTCCATAGTGGATCTAACATAATAGTGAGAGTCCAGTCCATAGTGGATCTAACATAATAGTGAGAGTCCAGTCCATAGTGGATCTAACATAATAGTGAGAGTCCAGTCCATACTGGATCTAACATAATAGTGAGAGTCCAGTCCATAGTGGATCTAACATGATAGTGTGAGTCCAGTCCATACTGGATCTAACATAATAGTGAGAGTCCAGTCCATAGTGGATCTAACATAATAGTGAGAGTCCAGTCCATAGTGGATCTAACATAATAGTGAGAGTCCAGTCCATAGTGGATCTAACATAATAGTGAGAGTCCAGTCCATACTGGATCTAACATAATAGTGAGAGTCCAGTCCATAGTGGATCTAACATAATAGTGAGAGTCCAGTCCATACTGGATCTAACATAATAGTGAGAGTCCAGTCCATAGTGGATCTAACATGATAGTGAGAGTCAATAATATCAACAACATACGAACGTCGCTCCTCTTTTACTTCTCAGACCAGCTCCTCCATAGTTGTGTATCTTTTTATAATCAAGCAAAACACAACAAAAATTTAAAAAACTGAAAAATATGAACCCAAAGTGTAATAAACACCAACAATAAGATGTCACGTAAACATTTCTGACACGCATTTCGGGGCTGGCTGCTCTGAAAACAAACCCCGCCTGTCAGAATAATTGTATCTAAGTTATCACAAAACTTTGTGTTTCAATGAGTTTCCGGCGAGATCTTACCAATTAAAAGGCTTGTAAAACTCCACTGTGTAGGATGGGAAGCGATATGAAGGTGTCGGTTTCTTTGATCTATTGTAATCCACAGGAAGATTTTATCTTGACCTGAGATCTACAAAGCGGAGCGGAAGCAGGGCCTGACCCCCCCCCCCCTCCAGGCATCTTTTCTTTTAACTGTTTTGTGACCAAAGGCAGCGGCTGTTTACGACCCCCCGTCCCTTTAGAAACAGCTGTTGCCATGTAATCAGGGAAAGTCCAAATAAAAGAGGAGGCGTACAATCTTTCGTCAGAGCGTGGTGGAAGACTGTACAAGAGTACAGCCCAGACCTTTCTCCTTAATGAGCTAACTTGAATTCTGTCTCTGTTTAATTCCTTGCTTCTTTGTCCGTTTAATAAATGTCATCAGTGTTTGAACCTGACACCGCCCACTCTGGTTTGTTCCTGGTCTGAGCTGCTGTGACGTAGATTACCGTAATAACTCCTATAACACCCAAAAGCGCAGATTTCGAACATTGAAATACTTTCTATAGTTCAAGACTTATGGTAATTTAAAAACAGCACTACACATCATAATGGCAAATACAGTTTTGATGTTAAAGGTCTAAAAAAATTATGTAGAACATCCGGCGGGCCGGATTGAAAATCTTAACGGGCCGCATGTGGCCCGCGGGCCGTATTTTGCCCAGAACTGTTCTGGTTGGTGGACAACATGAACTGAAACTGATCCCAGGATCATTGTGAGGATCTTCTCAGTTAAAGTAATTTAAAGTTAAAGTAGCAATGATAGTCACACACACACTAGGTGTGGTGAAATGTGTCCTCTGCATTTGACCCATCACCCTTGTTCACCCCCTGGGAGGTGAAGGGAGCAGTGAGCAGCAGCGGTGGCCGCGCCCGGGAATCATTTTTTGGTGATTTAACCCCCAATTCCAACCCTTGATGCTGAGTGCCAAGCAGGGAGGTAATGGCTCCCATTTTTATAGTCTTTGGTATGACTCGGCCGGGGTTTGAACTAACGAACTACCGATCTCAGGGCGGACACTCTAACCACTAGGCCACTGAGTGGGTTCTGTTGCATCGACCAGCTCCTCCTCCCAGGGAATCTAAATTACTGGTCAATCCCAAGTTCTTTCGATGACATATATGCTGAGTAAGAAGGACCATCAAGACAGAATCGGAATATTATCAAGTTTTACTGAAATTTCAGGAGATCAGCTTAACCAATACATTCATATCGGCTACTCGAGTTGAACGGAACTTCTTGCACACAAAGAAAGCCCCCACCTCTCCCTCTCGCAACACTGATAAGGAAGAATTGGGGGTTGTATTCACATTCCGATGGTTGAAGACACTAAACAGACCTCTGAAGACAAGAGAAACTGGTAGATTATACAAAGGAAAAGTACTAGCTGCTCCAAACATGGCTATGAACAAAGAAAGAACTCATAAACATATATGCATTCTCCTCAGTTCTCAGGGTGCACCATTCACTTTTTGTGTCTTTCAGAGGAAGACGAGGAAAACCGAGCGGTAGACGCCATCGCGGGCCGTTTCGTGCGCTACCAGTTCACCCCGGCATTCCTCCGCCTGAGGACGGTGGGAGCCACGTGAGTGACGCGACACACCAACGACACACACCAGACCAGGTGACCTCCTTCGGTCACGGGGATCTTCTCCATCTCACCAGGGTGGAGTTCACCGTCGGTAACCGTCCCCTGAACAACTTCCGAATGATTGAGCGCCACTACTTCCGAGACCGCCTCCTGAAGACCTTCGACTTTGACTTTGGCTTCTGCATCCCAAACAGCCGAAATAGCTGCGAACACATCTATGAGTTCCCTCAACTGTCCGAGGGCTTAGGTGAGACCCATTTTCTAACCCCTGGAATGGTACGTGTAAATCAGTCTCAAGTCAGTTTCAAACTTTCACCATTTCCTCATTTTTCAACCTATGCAAACCATTCCACCTTCAACACATTTCCTCATTCTGGAAATTCGGACTACTTTTTTCCAATTTCCCAAAAACTTCCAGTATTTTCCAGAATTCCTGGTTTTCCAAAGCCTTATTTCCACCTTTTTTCCAGGCGACTACTCCTTCCACATTTCAACCGTTCCATCGTCAAATCATTCCTCTTAATTAGAACAAAAGTTGTTTTTTGAAATGGAAAAATTCCGGATTTCCCAGAATTCCCGGTTTTCTGGGACATATTTCCCATTTAAAATGAATTGGCCATTTTTCAAACTTCCACCATTTCCAAATTTTTCAACCGATTCCAACCATTCCACCTTCAACAGATTCCACCATTCTGGAAATTCGGACTACTTTTTTTACAATTTCCAAAAAATTCCAGAATTTTCCAGAACTCCTGGTTTTCCAAAGTCTTATTTCCACCCTTTTTTCTGGGGACTACTCCTTCCACATTTTTCAACGCATTTCAACCATTCCACCGTCAAAACATTCCTCTTAATTAGGACAAAAAGTTGTTTTTTGAACTGGAAAAATTCCCAGATTTCTCAGAATTCCAGGTTTCCCGGGACATTTTTCCCATTCAAAATGAATAGGCCGTTTTTCAAACTTCCACCATTTCCACATTTTTCAACCGATTCAAACCATTCCACCTTCAACACTTTTCATCATTCTGGAAATTCGGACTACTTTTTTCCAATTTCCAAAAAATTCCAGGATTTTCCAGAATTCCTGGTTTTCCAAAGCCTTATTTCCACCTTTTTTCCTGGCGACTACTCCTTCCACATTTCAACCGTTCCACCGTCAAAACATTCCTCTTAATTAGAACAAAAGTTGTTTTTTGAAATGGAAAAACTCCCGGATTTCCCAGAATTCCCGGTTTTCTGGGACATTTTTCCCATTTAAAATGAATTGGCCATTTTTCAAACTTCCACCATTTCCAAATTTTTCAACCGATTCCAACCATTCCACCTTCAACAGATTCCACCATTCTGGAAATTCGGACTACTTTTTTTCCAATTTCCAAAAAATTCCAGAATTTTCCAGAACTCCTGGTTTTCCAAAGTCTTATTTCCACCCTTTTTTCTGGGGACTACTCCTTCCACATTTTTCAACGCATTTCAACCATTCCACCGTCAAAACATTCCTCTTAATTAGGACAAAAAGTTGTTTTTTGAACTGGAAAAATTCCCAGATTTCTCAGAATTCCAGGTTTCCCGGGACATTTTTCCCATTCAAAATGAATAGGCCGTTTTTCAAACTTCCACCATTTCCACATTTTTCAACCGATTCAAACCATTCCACCTTCAACACTTTTCATCATTCTGGAAATTCTGACTACTTTTTTCCAATTTCCAAAAAATTCCAGGATTTTCCAGAATTCCTGGTTTTCCAAAGCCCTATTTCCACCCTTTTTTCCTGGCGACTACTACTTCCACATTTCAACCGTTCCACCGTCAACACATTCCTCTTAATTAGGACAAAAAGTTGTTTTTTGAACTGGAAAAATTCCCAGATTTCCCAGAATTCCAGGTTTTCTGGGACATTTTTCCCATTCAAATGATTCGGCCATTTTTCAAACTTTCACCATTTCCACATTTTTTAACCGTTTCAAACCATTCCACCTTCAACACATTCCACCATTCTGGAAATTCGGACTACTTTTTTCCAATTTCCGAAAAATTCCAGGATTTTCCAGAATTCCTGGTTTTCCAAAGCCCCATTTCCACCCTTTTTCCTGGCGACTACTCCTTCCACATTTCAACCGTTCCACCGTCAACACATTCCTCTTAATCAGGACAAAAAGTTGTTTTTTGAACTGGAAAAATTCCCATATTTCCCAGAATTCCATCTTTTCCAGGACATTTTTCCCATTCAAAATCAATCGGACATTTTTCAAACTTTCACCATTTCCACATTTTTCAACCGATTCAAACCATTCCACCTTCAACACATTTCACCATTCTGGAAATTCGGACTACTTTTTTCCAATTTCCAAAAAATTCCAGGATTTTCCAGAAATCCCGGTTTTCCAAAGCCTTATTTCCACCTTTTTTCCTGGCGACTACTCCTTCCACATTTCAACCGTTCCACCGTCAAAACATTCCTCTTAATTAGAACAAAAGCTGTTTTTTTAACTGGAAAAATTCCCAGATTTCCCAGAATTCCTGGTTTTCTGGGACATTTTTCCCATTTAAAATGAATTGGCCGTTTTTCAAACTTCCACCATTTCCACATTTTTCAACCTATGCAAACCATTCCACCTTCAACACATTTCATCATTCTGGAAATACGGACTACTTTTTTCCAATTTCCCAAAAATTCCAGTATTTTCCAGAATTCCTGGTTTTCCAAAGCCCCATTTCCACCCTTTTTCGTAGCGACTACTCCTTACACATTTCAACCGTTCCACCGTCAACACATTCCTCTTAATCAGGACAAAAAGTAGATTTTTGAACTGGAAAAATTCCCAGATTTCCCAGAATTCCATCTTTTCCGGGACATTTTTCCCATTCAAAATGAATTGGCCATTTTTCAAACTTCCACCATTTCCACATTTTTCAACCGATCCAAACCATTCCACCTTCAACACATTTAATCATTCTGGAAATTCTGACGACTTTTTTTCCAATTTCCCAAAAATTCCAGTATTTTCCAGAATTCCTGGTTTTCCAAAGCCCCATTTCCACCCTTTTTCCTGGCGACTACTCATTCCACATTTCAACCGTTCCACCGTCAAAACATTCCTCTTAATTAGGACAAAAAGTTGTTTTTTGAACTGGAAAAATTCCCAGATTTCCCAGAATTCCAGGTTTTCTGGGACATTTTTCCCATTCAAATGAATCGGCCATTTTTCAAACTTTCACCATTTCCACATTTTCCCACCGATTCAAACCATTCCACCTTCAACACATTCCATCATTCTGGAAATTCAAACTACTTTTTTTCCAAGTTCAAAAAAATTCCAGGATTTTCCAGAATTCCTGGTTTTCCAAAGCCCTATTTCCACCCTTTTTCCTGGCGACTACTCCTTACACATTTCAACCGTTCCACCGTCAAAACATTCCTCTTAATTAGGACAAAAAGTTCTTCTTTGAACTGGAAAAATTCCCAGATTTCTCAGAATTCCAGGTTTTCCGGGACATTTTTCCCATTCAAAATGAATTGGCCATTTTTCAAACTTTCACCATTTCCACATTTTTCAACCTATTCAAACCATTCCACCTTCAACACATTCCACCATTCTGGAAATTCGGACTACTTTTTTCCAATTTCCGAAAAATTCCAGGATTTTCCAGAATTCCTGGTTTTCCAAAGCCCCATTTCCACCCTTTTTCCTGGCGACTACTCCTTACACATTTCAACCGTTCCACCGTCAAAACATTCCTCTTAATTAGGACAAAAAGTTGTTTTTTGAACTGGAAAAATTCCCAGATTTCTCAGAATTCCAGGTTTTCCGGGACATTTTTCCCATTCAAATGAATCGGCCATTTTTCAAACTTTCGCTATTTCCACATTTTTCCACCGATTCAAACCATTCCACCTTCAACACATTCCACCATTCTGGAAATTCAAACTACTTTTTTTCCAAGTTCAAAAAAATTCCAAGATTTTCCAGAATTCCTGGTTTTCCAAAGCCCTATTTCCACCCTTTTTCCTGGCGACTACTCCTTCCACATTTCAACCGTTCCACCGTCAAAACATTCCTCTTAATTAGGACAAAAAGTTCTTCTTTGAACTGGAAAAATTCCCAGATTTCTCAGAATTCCAGGTTTTCCGGGACATTTTTCCCATTCAAAATGAATTGGCCATTTTTCAAACTTTCACCATTTCCACATTTTTCAACCTATTTAAACCATTCCACCTTCAACACATTCCACCATTCTGGAAATTCAAACTACTTTTTTTCCAAGTTAAAAAAAATTCCAGGATTTTCCAGAATTCCTGGTTTTCCAAAGCCCCATTTCCACCCTTTTTCCTGGCGACTACTCCTTCCACATTTCAACCGTTCCACCGTCAAAACATTCCTCTTAATTAGGACAAAAAGTTGTTTTTTGAACTGGAAAAATTCCCAGATTTCCCAGAATTCCATCTTTTCCGGGACATTTTTCCCATTCAAAATGAATCGACCATTTTTCAAACTTCCACCATTTCCACATTTTTTAACCGTTTCAAACCATTCCACCTTCAACACATTTCATCATTCTGGAAATTCTGACGACTTTTTTTCCAATTTCCCAAAAATTCCAGTATTTTCCAGAATTCCTGGTTTTCCAAAGCCCCATTTCCACCCTTTTTCCTGGCGACTACTCCTTACACATTTCAACCGTTCCACCGTCAAAACATTCCTCTTAATTAGGACAAAAAGTTGTTTTTTGAACTGGAAAAATTCCCAGATTTCTCAGAATTCCCGGTTTTCCGGGACATTTTTCCCATTCAAAATGAATTGGCCATTTTTCAAACTTTCACCATTTCCACATTTTTTAACCGTTTCAAACCATTCCACCTTCAACACATTCCACCATTCTGGAAATTCAAACTACTTTTTTTCCAAGTTCAAAAAAATTCCAGGATTTTCCAGAATTCCTGGTTTTCCAAAGCCCCATTTCCACCCTTTTTCCTGGCGACTACTCCTTCCACATTTCAACCGTTCCACCGTCAAAACATTCCTCTTAATTAGGACAAAAAGTTGTTTTTTGAACTGGAAAAATTCCCAGATTTCCCAGAATTCCATCTTTTCCGGGACATTTTTCCCATTCAAAATGAATCGGCCATTTTTCAAACTTCCACCATTTCCACATTTTTTAACCGTTTCAAACCATTCCACCTTCAACACATTTCATCATTCTGGAAATTCTGACGACTTTTTTTCCAATTTCCCAAAAATTCCAGTATTTTCCAGAATTCCTGGTTTTCCAAAGCCCCATTTCCACCCTTTTCCCTGGCGACTACTCCTTACACATTTCAACCGTTCCACCGTCAAAACATTCCTCTTAATTAGGACAAAAAGTTGTTTTTTGAACTGGAAAAATTCCCAGATTTCTCAGAATTCCAGGTTTTCCGGGACATTTTTCCCATTCAAAATGAATTGGCCATTTTTCGAACTTTAACCAACATTTTTCAACCGATTCAAACCATTCCACCTTCAACACATTTCATCATTCTGCAAATTCAAACTACTTTTTTCCGGAAAATACGGTCATCTGATGTTGTTTCACTGCACTAGTTGAAAAAAAAAACAGTTTTTAAATATGGAATTTGTCACTTTTTTTCCTTCCCAGTGCGTCAGATGGTGGAGTGTCCCTACGAGACTCGCTCTGACAGCTTTTATTTTGTGGACAACAGACTGGTCATGCACAACAAGGCGGACTACGCTTATCAGTGATGTCTGCCTTACACACACACACACACACACACACACGCACACACACACACACACACACACACACACACACACACACACACACACACACACACGCACACACTCTCACACTTATTTGTACTTGTTACCTTCTTGAGACCTCCGAAAAATGCCTACCTCTTTGGGACCATGAGTTGGAATTTCACAAGAAAAAGGTCACAATTTCACAAGAAAAACTTGGAATTTTGGCAGTATTATAATAAAAGTCGTAATTTTACTCAACGCAAGTCAACATTTGACAAGAAATACCGATCATCCGTGCAATATTATGATAAAAGTTGTAATTTTACTTGACAAAATTCACAATTTTATGAGAAAAATGTCACATTTTGGCAATATTATAATAATAATCTGAATTTTACTCAAAAAATGTCACTATTTTACAAGAACAACAACAAAATTGGCAATATTGTGATAAAAGTCAGAATTTTATATGACAAATGTCACCGTTTTGCATTAAAAAAATAATAATTTTGCATAAAAAAGTAATAATTTTACGGGAAAATATTGCAATATTACAGAATCAGAAAGAATGTGAGAAATTGTTCCCAATTTTATAAGAAAAAAGTCGAAAAGACGGCTTTTTAGTAAAAAAAAAAAAATGTTTGTTTGTAATTGGTTTTTCATCTCCATTATTTACTTCGTTATTACAATTTGTCTCTATATACATTATTATTTATTTTTTATTAATTTTGGCCAAAGTGGGTGCATTTCAATTTCTTACACACACTTGTTATTTCATATGTTGACCAGAGGGGGAGCACTTTTAAAAGGGACCACCCTCATTTTGATTTATGTCATCACTTGTTCACACCTCCTCATATGGAAGATACTTTTCCTTCTTCATGTCTCAAGACGGCTAGAAATACAAGAACACACACACACACACACATGCACACACATGCACACACACAAACACACACACTTTCTTGTATTTGTTACATTCTTGAGACCTCCGATATTATAATAAAAGTCGTAATTTTACTCAACGCAAGTCAAAATTTTACAAGAAAAACTGAACATTTGTGCAATATTATGATAAAAGTTGGAATTTTACTCAATAACAGTCGCAGTTCTACAAGAAAAGCTTAACATTTTGGCAATTTTATGAAAAGAGTCGTAACTTTACTCGACAAAAGTCACGATTTTATGAGAAAACTTTAACATTTTGGCAATATTATTATATTTATCTGAATTTAAAAAAAAAAAATCACTATTTTACAAGAACAACACAAAAATTGACAATATTGCGATAAAAGTCCGAATTTTATATGACAAATGTCACCATTTTGCATTAAAAAGTAATAATTTTATATAAAAAAGTAATAATTTTATGAGAAAATATTGCTATATTACAAAAACAGAAAGAATATGAGAAATTGTTCCCAATTTTATAAGAAAAAGTCAAAAAGACTGCTTTTAGTTAATTTTATTGTTTGTAATTGGTTTTTCATCTTCATTATTTACTTCGTTATTACAGTATGTCTCTATATACATATTTATTTATTTTATTTTATGGCAATTTTATGAAAAGAGTCGTAAGTTTACTCGACAAAAGTCACAATTTTATGGGAAAACTGTAACATGTTGGCAATATTATAATAATAATCAGAATTTTAATAACAAAAATTCACTATTTTACAAGAACACAAAAATTGGCAATATTGTGATAAAAGTCAGAATTTTATATGACAAATGTCACCATTTTGCATTAAAAAAAATTATAATTTTACTTACAAAAGTATTAATTCTACGAGAAAATATTGCAATATTACAGAAACAGGAAGAATATGAGAAATTGTTTTATAAGAAAAAAGTCAAAAAGACTGCTTTTAGTTACTTTTATTGTTTGTAATTGGTTTTTCATCTTCATTATTTACTTTGTTATTACAGTATGTCTCTATATACATATTTATTTATTTTATTTTATGGCAATTTTATGAAAAAAGTCGTAATTTTACTCGACAAAAGTCACGATTTTATGAGAAAACTGTAACATTTTGGCAATATTATAATAATAGTCGGAATTTTACTCAAAAAATGTCACTATTTTACAAGAACAACACAAAAATTGGCAATATTGTGATAAAAGTCAGAATTTTATATGACAAATGTCACCATTTTGCATTAAAAAAAATTATAATTTTACATAAAAAAGTATTAATTTTACGAGAAAATATTGCAATATTACAGAAACAGGAAGAATATGAGAAATTGTTCTCAATTTTATAAGAAATAAGTCAAAAAGACGGCTTTTAGTTACTTTTATTGTTTGTAATTGGTTTTTCATCTTCATTATTTACTTCGTTATTACAGTATGTCTCTATATACATATTTATTTATTTTATTTTATGGCAATTTTATGAAAAAAGTCGTAAGTTTACTCGACAAAAGTCACGATTTTGTGGGAAAACTGTAACATTTTGGCAATATTATAATAATAATCGGAATTTTACTCAAAAAATGTCACTATTTTACAAGAACAACACAAACATTGGCAATATTGTGATAAAGGTCAGAATTTTATATGACAAATGTCACCATTTTGCATTAAAAAAAATTATAATTTTACATAAAAAAATTATTAATTTTACGAGAAAATATTGCTATATTACAGAAACAGGAAGAATATGAGAAATTGTTCCCAATTTTATAAGAAAAAAGTCAAAAAGACTGCTTTTAGTTACTTTTATTGTTTGTAATTGGTTTTTCATCTTCATTATTTACTTCATTATTACAGTATGTCTCTATAAACATATTTTTTATTTTTATTTTATGGTAATTTATGAAAAGAGTCGTAAGTTTACTCGACAAAAGTCACAATTTTATGGGAAAACTGTAACATTTTGGCAATATTATAATATTAATCGGAATTTTAATCAAAAAATGTCACTATTTTACAAGAACAACACAAAAATTGGCAATATTGTGATAAAAGTCAGAATTTTATATGACAAATGTCACCATTTTGCATTAAAAAAATTATTATTTTACATAAAAAAGTATTAATTTTACGAGAAAATATTGCTATATTACAGAAACAGGAAGAATATGAGAAATTGTTTTATAAGAAAAAAGTCAAAAAGACTGCTTTTAGTTACTTTTATTGTTTGTAATTGTTTTTTCATCTTCATTATTTACTTCGTTATTACAGTATGTCTCTATATACATATTTATTTATTTTATTTTATGGCAATTTTATGAAAAGAGTCGTAATTTTACTCGACAAAAGTCACGATTTTATGAGAAAACTGTAACATTTTGGCAATATTATAATAATAATCGGAATTTTACTCAAAAAATGTCACTATTTTACAAGAACAACACAAAAATTGGCAATATTGTGATAAAAGTCAGAATTTTATATGACAAATGTCACCATTTTGCATTAAAAAAAAAATGTTTACATACAAAAGTATTAATTTTACGAGAAAATATTGCAATATTACAGAAACAGAAAGAATATGAGAAATTGTTTCCAGTTTTATAAGAAAAAAGTCAAAAAGACTGCTTTTAGTTACTTTTATTGTTTGTAATTGGTTTTTCATCTTCATTATTTACTTCGTTATTACAGTATGTCTCTATATACATATTTATTTATTTTATTTTATGGCAATTTTATGAAAAAAGTCGTAATTTTACTCGACAAAAGTCACGACTTTATGGGAAAACTATAACATTTTGGCAATATTATAATAATAATCGGAATTTTACTCAAAAACTGTCACTATTTTACAAGAACAACACAAACATTGGCAATATTGTGATAAAGATCAGAATTTTATATGACAAATGTCACCATTTTGCATTAAAAAAATATATAATTTTACATACAAAAGTATTAAATTTACGAGAAAATATTGCTATATTACAGAAACAGGAAGAATATGAGAAATTGTTCCCAGTTTTATAAGAAAAAAGTCGAAAAGACTGCTTTTAGTTACTTTTATTGTTTGTAATTGGTTTTTCATCTTCATTATTTACTTCGTTATTACAGTATGTCTCTATATACATATTTATTTATTTTATTTTATGGCAATTTTATGAAAAAAGTCGTAATTTTACTCGACAAAAGTCACGATTTTATGAGAAAACTGTAACATTTTGGCAATATTATAATAATAATCAGAATTTTAATCAAAAATGTCACTATTTTACAAGAACAACACAAACATTGGCAATATTGTGATAAAAGTCAGAATTTTATATGACAAATGTCACCATTTTGCATTAAAAAAAATTATAATTTTACATAAAAAAGTATTAATTTTACGAGAAAATATTGCTATATTACGGAAACAGGAAGAATATGAGAAATTGTTTTATAAGAAAAAAGTCAAAAAGATTGCTTTTAGTTACTTTTATTGTTTGTAATTGGTTTTTCATCTTCATTATTTACTTCGTTATTACAGTATGTCTCTATATACATATTTATTTATTTTATTTTATGGCAATTTTATGAAAAAAGTCGTAATTTTACTCGACAAAAGTCACGATTTTATGAGAAAACTGTAACATTTTGGCAATATTATAATAATAATCTGAATTTTACTCAAAAAATGTCACTATTTTACAAGAACAACACAAACATTGGCAATATTGTTGTAAAGGTCAGAATTTTATATGACAAATGTCACCATTTTGCATTAAAAAAAATTATAATTTTACATACAAAAGTATTAATTTTACGAGAAAATATTGCTATGTTACAGAAACAGGAAGAATATGAGGAATTGTTTTATAAGAAAAAAGTCAAAAAACTGCTTTAGTTACTTTTATTGTTTGTAATTGGTTTTTCATCTTCATTATTTACTTCGTTATTACAGTATGTCTCTATATACATATTTATTTATTTTATTTTATGGCAATTTTATGAAAAAAGTCGTAATTTTACTCGACAAAAGTCACGATTTTATGAGAAAACTGTAACATTTTGGCAATATTATAATAATAATCGGAATTTTACTCAAAAAATGTCACTATTTTACAAGAACAACACAAAAATTGGCAATATTGTGATAAAGGTCAGAATTTTATATGACAAATGTCACCATTTTGCATTAAAAAAATGATAATTTTACATAAAAAAGTATTAATTTTACGAGAAAATATTGCTATATTACAGAAACAGGAAGAATATGAGAAATTGTTTTATAAGAAAAAAGTCAAAAAGACTGCTTTTAGTTACTTTTATTGTTTGTAATTGGTTTTTCATCTTCATTATTTACTTTGTTATTACAGTATGTCTCTATATACATATTTATTTATTTTATTTTATGGCAATTTTATGAAAAGAGTCGTAAGTTTACTCGACAAAAGTCACGATTTTATGGGAAAACTGTAACATTTTGGCAATATTATAATAATAATCGGAATTTTACTCAAAAAATGTCACTATTTTACAAGAACAACACAAAAATTGGCAATATTGTGATAAAAGTCAGAATTTAATGTGACAAATGTCACCATTTTGCATTAAAAAAAATGATAATTTTACATAAAAAAGTATTAATTTTACGAGAAAATATTGCTATATTACAGAAACAGGAAGAATATGAGAAATTGTTCTCAATTTTATAAGAAAAAAGTCGAAAAGACGGCTTTTAGTTACTTTTATTGTTTGTAATTGGTTTTTCATCTTCATTATTTACTTCGTTATTACAGTATGTCTCTATAAACATATATTTTATTTTTATTTTATGGCAATTTTATGAAAAGAGTCGTAACTTTACTCGACAAAAGTCACAATTTTATGGGAAAACTGTAACATTTTGGCAATATTATAATAATAATCGTAATTTTAATCAAAAAATTTCACTATTTTACAAGAACAACACAAAAATTGGCAATATTGTGATAAAAGTCAGAATTTTATATGACAAATGTCACCATTTTGCGTTAAAAAAATTATTATTTTACATAAAAAAAGTATTAATTTTACGAGAAAATATTGCTATATTACAGAAACAGGAAGAATATGAGAAATTGTTTTATAAGAAAAAAGTAAAAAAAGACTGCTTTTAGTTACTTTTATTGTTTGTAATTGGTTTTTCATCTTCATTATTTACTTCGTTATTACAGTATGTCTCTATATACATATTTATCTATTTTATTTTATGGCAATTTTATGAAAAAAGTCGTAAGTTTACTCGACAAAAGTCACGATTTTATGGGAAAACTGTAACATTTTGGCAATATTATAATAATAATCGGAATTTTACTCAAAAAATGTCACTATTTTACAAGAACAACACAAACATTGGCAATATTGTGATAAAGGTCAGAATTTTATATGACAAATGTCACCATTTTGCATTAAAAAAAATTATAATTTTACATAAAAAAAGTATTAATTTTACAAAAAAATATTGCTATATTACAGAAACAGGAAGAATATGAGAAATTGTTCCCAATTTTATAAGAAAAAAGTCGAAAAGATGGCTTTTAGTTACTTTTATTGTTTGTAATTGGTTTTTCATCTTCATTATTTACTTCGTTATTACAGTATGTCTCTATATACATATTTATTTATTTTATTTTATGGCAATTTTATGAAAAAAGTCGTAATTTTACTCGACAAAAGTCACGATTTTATGAGAAAACTGTAACATTTTGGCAATATTATAATAATAATCGGAATTTTACTCAAAAAATGTCACTATTTTACAAGAACAACACAAAAATTGGCAATATTGTGATAAAAGTCAGAATTTTATATGACAAATGTCACCATTTTGCATTAAAAAAAATGATAATTTTACATAAAAAAGTATTAATTTTACGAGAAAATATTGCTATATTACAGAAACAGGAAGAATATGAGAAATTGTTCCCAATTTTATAAGAAAAAAGTCGAAAAGACGGCTTTTAGTTACTTTTATTGTTTGTAATTGGTTTTTCATCTTCATTATTTACATCGTTATTACAGTATGTCTCTATATACATATTTATTTATTTTATTTTATGGCAATTTTATGAAAAGAGTCGTAAGTTTACTCGACAAAAGTCACAATTTTATGAGAAAACTGTAACATTTTGGCAATATTATAATAATAATCGGAATTTTACTCAAAAATGTCACTATTTTACAAGAACAACACAAAAATTGGCAATATTGTGATAAAAGTCAGAATTTTATATGACAAATGTCACCATTTTGCATTAAAAAAAATTATAATTTTACATAAAAAAGTATTAATTTTACGAGAAAATATTGCAATATTACAGAAACAGGAAGAATATGAGAAATTGTTCTCAATTTTATAAGAAAAAAGTCAAAAAGACGGCTTTTAGTTACTTTTATTGTTTGCAATTGGTTTTTCATCTTCATTATTTACTTCTAGTTATTACAGTACGTCTCTATATACATTTTTTTATTATTTTTTAAATTAATTTCGGCCAAATTCGGCGCATTTCAATTTCTTACACACACTTGTTATTTCATATGTTGACCAGAGGGGGAGCACTTTTAAAAGCGACATACACATTCAATTAAAAAAAAAAAATCCCTCCTTTTTGGGACCACCCTCATTTTGATAGATGTCCTCACTTGTTCACACCTCCTCATATGGAAGATACTTTTCCTTCTTCATGTCTCAGGACTGCTAGAAATACAAGAACACACACACACACACACACACACACACACACACACACACACACACACACACACACACACACACACACACACACACACACACGCAAAGATA
Source organism: Entelurus aequoreus (assembly GCF_033978785.1). Classification (NCBI taxonomy): domain Eukaryota; kingdom Metazoa; phylum Chordata; class Actinopteri; order Syngnathiformes; family Syngnathidae; genus Entelurus; species Entelurus aequoreus. The sequence goes on along the minus strand of NC_084731.1, from coordinate 13,565,079 downwards.
GTAAAGATGAATGGCTGTTTTGTGACAGGTGATCGGTCAGCTGGGGTAGGCTCCAGCATCCCCAGTGAGCTGATACGTGTCAGACTTAATGGATGTCAGCGTTTTCAGGCATGTGATATTTGAACATCAGAGACTGCTAAGTGAGTTTGCAACGTGGTTAGAAGCGAACAACAACAACCAAAAAAAAAGAAGTCCCCCCCCCCAATGGAGCGGACACAAAAGCGGACATTGAAGTGTGTTGTGGGCGTTTGTCAGAGGCAGCTGCTCTTCTCAGCTCCCGCCCACACAATCCACTCCAGACAATACCGAGGAGAGAGTCCGTCTACAAGAAGAGTCCTGTCAGACACACATGGTCGCCCTTTGACCCCCAACTCCGCAGCTGGAACACACACTGCGCCCCTGAGTGGAAACGGTCCGGACAAACAGAGAAATAGTACACAAATATGAGCACAAATGCACGAGATGACACAAAAAGCGCAGTCAAATATTTTTTGTACCCGACTGATCCAACATTAGTCTTTTTCTTGGAGAAGAAATAAGAGAATCCAGAGAGAGTCTGTCTGTGTAAATGTTGTGTTTCAGGGCTGTAAAAAGGGGATAAACCCCCACATTCATGTGTGTGATACAATAAATGTACATTTGGAGATGGAAGTGTCAATTATTACATGCTAAAGTGGGAAAATGTTGTTGTCATGCAGTAACAAAAGTGGCCACCAGAGGGGGTTGTGTTGAAGTTCATGCTTGTAAACATGTGATCTTATGATGGGGGCTAAAGTACACTGACCCCCGACCCCTGCCGAACTCTAGTATTAGAAGAAATGTCGTCATTTTACTCAACGCAAGTCAAAATGTTACAAGAAAAACTGAACATTTGTGCAATATTGTGATAAAAGGTGGAATTTTACTCAATCACAGTCGCAGTTTTACAAGAAAAGCTTCACATTTTGGCAGTTTTATGAAAAGAGTCGTAGTTTTATTCGACAAAAGTCACAATTTTATCAGAAAACTTTAACATTTTGGCAATATTATAATATAAATCGGAATTTTACTCAAAAAATGTCACTATTTTACAAGAACAACACAAAAACTAGCAATATTGTGATAAAAGTTGGAATTTTACTCAATCACAGTCGCAGTTTTACAAGAAAAGCTTCACATTTTGGCAATTTTATGAAAAGAATCGTAGTTTTATTCGACAAAAGTCACAATTTTATAAGAAAACTTAAAAATTTTGGCAATAATATAATATAAATCGGAATTTTACTCAACGCAAGTCAAAATGTTACAAGAAAAACTGAACATTTGTGCAATATTGTGATAAAAGTTGGAATTTTACTCAATCACAGTCGCAGTTTTACAAGAAAAGCTTCACATTTTGGCAGTTTTATGAAAAGAGTCGTAGTTTTATTACACAAAAGTCACAATTTTATCAGAAAACTTTAACATTTTGGCAATATTATAATATAAATCAGAATTTTACTCAAAAAATGTCGCTATTTTACAAGAACAACACAAAATGAGCAATATTGTGATAAAAGTTGGAATTTTACTCAATCACAGTCGCAGTTTTACAAGAAAAGCTTCACATTTTGGCAGTTTTATGAAAAGAGTCGTAGTTTTATTCGACAAAAGTCACAATTTTATAAGAAAACTTTAAAATGTTGGCAATATTATAATATAAATCGGAATTTTACTCAAAAAATGTCACTATTTTACAAGAACAACACAACAATTAGCAATATTGTGATAAAAGTTGGAATTTTACTCAATCACAGTCGCAGTTTTTCAAGAAAAGCTTCACATTTTGGCAGTTTTATGAAAAGAGTCGTAATTTTATTCGACAAAAGTCACAATTTTATAAGAAAACTTTAACGTTTTGCCAATATTGTAATATAAATCGGAATTGTACTCAAAACATTTCACTATTTTACAAGAACAACACAAACATTGGCAATATCGTGATAAAAGTCCAAATTTTACATGACAAATGTCACCGTCTTGCATTAAAACATTATAATTTTACATTAAAAAAGTAATAATTTTACGAGAAAATATTGCAATATTACAGAAAAGATGTTACAGTTTTCTCATAAAATCGTGACTTTTATGCAAAATGGTGACATTTGTCATATAAAATTCTGACTTTTATCACAATATTGCCAATTTTTGTGTTGTTCTTATAAAATAGTGAAATGTTTTGAGTAAAATTCCATCCATCCATCCATCCACCCAGTCTGTGGAACACTCTCCCTGACCACCTGAGGGCACCACAGACTGTGGATGCTTTTAAAAAAGGCTTAAAAACCCTTCTTTAAAAAAAATTTTAAAAAAAAAAGCCTTTTTATAGATATATGCATTCTAGTTCTAGCTATTGGGCTGTTCTAGTTTTTTTTTATTTTTAATTTTTTATTATTATCTTTTTATTATTTTAATTTTTTTTGCAATACACTGTAGCACTTTGAGGTTGTTTGCTCAATGTAAAGTGCTTTTTACAAATAAAATCTATTATTATTATTATTTTCTACCGCTTGTCCCTTTCAGGGTCGTGGGGGGTGCTGGAGCCTATCTCAGCTGCATTCGGGCGGAAGGCGGGGTACACCCTGGACAAGTCACCACCTCATCGCAGGGCCAACACAGATAGACAGACAACATTCACACTCACATTCACACACTAGGGCCAATTTAGTGTTGCCAATCAGCCTATCCCCAGGTGCATGTCTTTGGAGGTGGGAGGAAGCCGGAGTACCCGGAGGGAACCCACGCAAGTCACGGGGAGAACATGCAAACTCCACACGGAAAGATCCCGAGTCCGGGATCGAACCCAGGACCTTTGTATTGTGAGGCAGACGCACTAACCCCTCTACCACCGTGCTGCACTAAATCATATTAAAAATGTTCCCAAAAGCTTAGGGTTGGGGTTGGGGTTAGGGTTAGGGTTAGGGTTGTGGCTGGGGTTAGGGTTAGGGTTAGGGTTAGGGTTGTGGCTGGGGTTAGGGTTAGGGTTAGGGTTGTGGCTGGGGTTAGGGTTAGGGTTAGGGTTAGGGTTAGGGTTAGGGTTAGGGTTGTGGTTGGGGTTGGGGTTAGGGTTAGGGTTAGGCATAAAGAAAAATATTTGGTCAGGGTTAGGGCTAGAGTTCGGATTGGGGTTGGGGTTTGGGTTGGGGTTGGGGTTGGGGTTAGGATTAGGGTTGGGGTTGGGGTTGGGGTTGGGGTTAGGGTTAGGGTTAGGATTAGGGTCGTGGCTGGGGTTAGGGTTAGGGTTAGGGTTGGGGTTGTGGTTGGGGTTGGGGTTGGGGTTAGTGTTAGGGTTAGGGTTAGGTTAGGGTTAGGGTTAGGGTTAGGGGTGGGGGTGGGGCTGGGGGTGGGGGTGGGGGTTGGGGTTTGGGTTAGGGTTAGGGTTAGTGTTAGGGTTAGGGTTAGGTTAGGGTTAGGGTTAGGGTTAGGGTTAGGGTTAGGGGTGGGGGTTGGGGTTGGGGTTAGTGTTAGGGTTAGGGTTAGGCATAAAGAAACATATTTGGTCAGGGTTAGGGCTAGGGTTGGGATTGGGGTTGGGGTAGGGGTTGGGGTTGGGGTTGGGGTTAGTGTTAGGGTTAGGGTTAGGCATAAAGAAAAATATTTGGTCAGGGTTAGGGCTAGGGTTGGGATTGGGGTTGGGGTAGGGGTTGGGGTTGGGGTTGGGGTTGGGTTTGGGTTTGGGGTTAGGAATAGGGTTGGGGTTGGGGTTAGGGTTAGGCATAAAGAAAAATAGTTGGTTAGGGTTAGAGTTGGGGTTGGGGTTGGGTTGGGGTTAGGATTAGGGTTGGGGTTGGGGTTAGGGTTAGGGTTAGGGTTAGGGTTAGGGTTGTGGTTAGGGTTAGGGTTAGGGTTAGGGTTAGGGTTTGGGTTAGGGGTTAGGGTTAGGGTTAGGGTTAGGGTTAGGGTTAGGGTTAGGGTTAGGGTTAGGGTTAGGGTTAGGTTTGGGGTTAGGGTTAGACTTGTATAGCACTTTTCTACCTTCAAGGTACTCAAAGCGCTTTGACACTGTTTCCACATTAGGGTTAGGGTTAGGGTTAGGGTTAGGGTTAGGGTTAGGGTTAGGGTTAGGGTTGTGGTTAGGGTTAGGGTTAGACTTGTATAGCACTTTTCTACCTTCAAGGTACTCAAAGCGCTTTGACACTGTTTCCACATTCACCCATTCATTCACACACTGATGGCGGGAGCTGCCATGCAAGGCGCTAACCACCACCCATCAGGAGCAAGGGTGAAGTGTCTTGCCCAAGGACACAACGGACGTGACTAATTCCTATAACATACTCCGCAACCTTGTGGACAGCCCTTCCCAGAAGAGTTGAAGCTGTTATAGCTGCAAAAGGTCATATTAAACCCTATGGTTTAGGAATGGTATGGCACTTCAAGTTCATATGTTCATACTTTTGGCACCTCCGCTCCGGACAGGCTAACCTCCTCCAACCTCCGAGGACAAAGCTACGAACAATGGGAGACCGGGCTTTCTGCTCCGCCGCCTGTGGAACGCTCTCCCTGACCACCTGAGGGCACCACAGACTGTGGATGCTTTTAAAAAAAGGCTTAAAAACCCTTCTTTTAAAAAAAAGCCTTTTTTTTTTTTAGATGTATGCATACTAGTTTTAGCTATTTGGCTGTTCTAGTTTTTATTTATTTATTTTTTTTTATTTATTTATTTTTTAATTTTAATTTTAAAAAATTGTTTTATTTTTTTATTTTTTATTTATTATTTATTATTTATTTTTTATTTATTTATTTTTTCATACACTGTAGCACTTTGAGGTTGTTTACTCAATGTAAAGTGCTTCTTACAAATAAAATCTATTATTATATTATTATTATGTCATGTATTTTACATTGTTACACTTTTAACTCCTATTTGGAGGACGAGGGCCACATAATAGGAACACTACGTTGTCATCAGTGTTTTTTCTCCCATGAGCCTCTCTGTTTCTGTCCCCACACCCACACACTCCTCTCCTACTGTTTGTCCCTTTTTCTGTCGGCCTCTCACCTGGTAACCAGACCTCTGGAGAGCCGGCTTGAGTTTCCACTTTCCCAGAGACCAGGACAATCCGAGCCACACAAAGATCCACAATGGACCCCCTCTGCTCTCTCCTCCCCACACACACACACACACACACACACACACACACACACACACACACACACACACACACACACACACACACACACACACACACACACACACACACACACACACACACACACACACACACCATTTGTCAGCGCGCCCTTCCTGGTCTCCACCTCGTCTAAATGTATTCCTCCATTTTTACATCTTTCTGCGCCGTCCTTTCATCGTCGGGCTCGCCACACCCTTCTAGAAAGAAATTATATTTAGTGAAGTGAATTATATTTATATAGCACTTTTCTCTAGTGACTCAAAGCGCTTTACCAATATCTAAGTTACATTTAAAGCAGTGTGGGTGGCACTGGGAGCAGGTGGGTAAAGTGTCTTGCCCAAGGACACGACGGCAGTGACTAGGATGGCGGAAGCGGGGATCGAACCTGGAACCCTCAAGTTGCTGGCACGGCCGTTTTACCAACCGAGCTATACCGGCCCCCCCCAAAAAAACAGTTTTCTACCATCTTTTGTAACGAGAGATGGACATAACCTTGTTTTTTCCCCCCGACCACAGGAAGGGTTAGGGTTAGATGAAGAATTAAAGAAATAAATCATCATTCGATCTGAGCACGTCTCAGCTAGTCTGCGCCACACTGAAGGGGAAACGAGGCCGACGCCAGCCAAGGATGTTTTGATATCGAAACAGCAGACATGTATCCATGAAAATATAGAGAAGCTGCTGATGGTGTGTTTGACAAAGAAGCAGCTGGAAGTACACTTCGTAAAATACTGTAGTTGTTTGTACATTCTATTCTATTGTTCTTACACAAGATTGAAATGTTTGTTTGTCTTTTTAAAAGGCATTTTTAAAGTGGAACTGCACTTTTTTTCAGAATTTTCATTCACAAGGGTTAGGGTTAGGGTTAGGGTTAGGGTTAGGGTTAGGCTTAAATAAAAAACAACAACATTTAAATAGGTCAAGTACGAGGTGGCTAACAATGCAGATGATCGGGGGTACTCTATTGCGCCCAAAAATCCCTAAAAAAAACAAAAAAACAAACAAATTACATGTCGTGCTAACAGAGAGCTAACTAGCTACAGTTTTGTGAAGTGAATTATATTTATATAGCGCTTTTCTCTAGTGACTCAAAGCGCTTTTACATAGTGAAACCCAACATCTGAGTCACATTTAAAGCAGTGTGGGTGGCACTGGGAGCAGGTGGGTAAAGTGTCTTGCCCAAGGACACGACAGCAGTGACTAGGATGGCAGAAGCGGGGATCGAACCTGGAACCCTCAAGTTGCTGGCACGGCCGTTTTACCAACCGAGCTATACCGGCCCCCCCCCCCAAAAAAAACAGTTTTCTACCATCTTTTGTAGCGAGAGATGGACATAATCTTGTTTTTTCCCCCCGACCACAGGAAGGGTTAGGGTTAGATGAAGAATTAAAGAAATAAATCATCATTCGATCTGAGCGCGTCTCCGCTAGTCTGCGCCACACTGAAGGGGAAACGAGGCCGACGCCAGCCAAGGATGTTTTGATATCGAAACAGCAGACATGTATCCATGAAAATATAGAGAAGCTGCTGATGGTGTGTTTGACAAAGAAGCAGCTGGAAGGCGATACTGTCAAAAGTACACTTCGTAAAATACTGTAGTTGTTTGTACATTCTATTCTATTGTTTTTACACAAGATTGAAATGTTTGTTTGTCTTTTTAAAAGGCATTTTTAAAGTGGAACTGCACTTTTTTTTCAGAATTTCCATTCACAAGTGTTAGGGTTAGGGTTAGGGTTAGGGTTAGGGTTAGGGTTAGGGTTAGGCTTAAATTAAAAAAAAAACATTTAAATAGGTCAAGTACAAGGTGGCTAACAATGCAGATGATCGGGGGTACTCTATTGCGCCCAAAAAGCCCTAAAAAAAAAAAAAAAAATTCAAATTACATGTCGTGCTAACAGAGAGCTAACTAGCTGCAGTTTTGTGAAGTGAATTATATTTATATAGCGCTTTTCTCTAGTGACTCAAAGCGCTTTTACATAGTGACACCCAACATCTGAGTTACATTTAAAGCAGTGTGGGTGGCACTGGGAGCAGGTGGGTAAAGTGTCTTGCCCAAGGACACGACGGCAGTGACTAGGATGGCGGAAGCGGCGGGGATCGAACCTGGAACCCCCTCAACCGAGCTATACCGCCCCCGTATGACACACTGAGCTGCTGCCTCGCTTAGGTCATTCCAGATGATAAATCCTGCATTTCACCTGGATAGTAGAAGGTTGTGGCCATAAAGTTTGTCAACTCTGACATTCAAACTGGACACGCAAATGGGAAGAAAGGCAAGCAAAAACTTTCTTTTTTGTAACTTCCGGGTGGATTTTTAAAAAAAAAAATCTAAACGGGAAGCTATAAACATCACATCAGTCAGCACCCCAGAGCAGACATTGTACAGTAAGTGATAGTTTCATCGTGTCCGTGGTTTGTGTGTCTTGTTTAGCACTTAGCAATACTGCTGCACGATGCCTAGTGTTTTCACCAAAGCTGCATCTGTTTAGGACACAGCTTCTAAAACGTGTAGCTCATCCTCATTATATTCAGCCTCAAAAAGAGACAAGTTCTGGGTCGTCATTAAAGTTCAAGTTAAAGTACCAATGATTGTCACACACACACACACACACACACACTAGGTGCGGTGAAATGTGTCCTCTGCATTTGACCCATCACCCTTGTTCCACCCCCTGGGAGGTGAGGGGAGCAGTGAGCAGCGGCGTTGGCTGCGCCCGGGAATCATTTTTGGTGATTTGTCAACCAACCAATCAATCAATGTTTATTTATATAGCCCTAAATCACGAGTGTCTCAAAGGGCTGCACAAACCAATCCTCGGTTCAGAACCCACATCAGGGCAAGGAAAAACTCACAACCCCAATGGGACGTCAATGTGAATGACTATGAGAAACCTTGGAGAGGACCGCTCTAGGGGAGACCGGATGCAATGGACGTCGAGTGGGTCTGACATAATATTGTGAAAGTCCAGTCCATAGTGGATCTAACATAATAGTGAGAGTCCAGTCCATAGTGGATCTAACATAATAGTGTGAGTCCAGTCCATAATGGATCTAACAAAATAGTGAGAGTCCAGTCCATAGTGGATCTAACATAATAGTGAAAGTCCAGTCCATAGTGGATCTAACATAATAGTGAGAGTCCAGTCCATAGTGGATCTAACATAATAGTGAGAGTCCAGTCCATAGTGGATCTAACATAATAGTGAGAGTCCAGTCCATAGTGGATCTAACATAATAGTGTGAGTCCAGTCCATAGTGGATCTAACATAATAGTGAGAGAGTCCAGTCCATAGTGGATCTAACATAATAGTGTGAGTCCAGTCCATAGTGGATCTAACATAATAGTGTGAGAGTCCAGTCCATAGTGGATCTAACATAATAGTGAGAGTCCAGTCCATAGTGGATCTAACATAATAGTGTGAGTCCAGTCCATAATGGATCTAACAAAATAGTGAGAGTCCAGTCCATAGTGGATCTAACATAATAGTGAAAGTCCAGTCCATAGTGGATCTAACATAATAGTGAGAGTCCAGTCCATAGTGGATCTAACATAATAGTGAGAGTCCAGTCCATAGTGGATCTAACATAATAGTGAGAGTCCAGTCCATAGTGGATCTAACATAATAGTGAGAGTCCAGTCCATAGTGGATCTAACATAATAGTGAGAGTCCAGTCCATAGTGGATCTAACATAATAGTGTGAGTCCAGTCCATAGTGGATCTAACATAATAGTGAGAGAGTCCAGTCCATAGTGGATCTAACATAATAGTGTGAGTCCAGTCCATAGTGGATCTAACATAATAGTGTGAGAGTCCAGTCCATAGTGGATCTAACATAATAGTGAGAGTCCAGTCCATAGTGGATCTAACATAATAGTGTGAGTCCAGTCCATAATGGATCTAACATAATAGTGAGAGTCCAGTCCATAGTGGATCTAACATAATAGTGTGAGTCCAGTCCATAGTGGATCTAACAAAATAGTGAGAGTCCAGTCCATAGTGGATCTAACATAATAGTGAAAGTCCAGTCCATAGTGGATCTAACATAATAGTGAGAGTCCAGTCCATAGTGGATCTAACATAATAGTGAGAGTCCAGTCCATAGTGGATCTAACATAATAGTGAGAGTCCAGTCCATAGTGGATCTAACATAATAGTGAGAGTCCAGTCCATAGTGGATCTAACATAATAGTGAGAGTCCAGTCCATAGTGGATCTAACATAATAGTGTGAGTCCAGTCCATAGTGGATCTAACATAATAGTGAGAGAGTCCAGTCCATAGTGGATCTAACATAATAGTGTGAGTCCAGTCCATAGTGGATCTAACATAATAGTGTGAGAGTCCAGTCCATAGTGGATCTAACATAATAGTGAGAGTCCAGTCCATAGTGGATCTAACATAATAGTGTGAGTCCAGTCCATAATGGATCTAACATAATAGTGAGAGTCCAGTCCATAGTGGATCTAACATAATAGTGAAAGTCCAGTCCATAGTGGATCTAACATAATAGTGAGAGTCCAGTCCATAGTGGATCTAACATAATAGTGAGAGTCCAGTCCATAGTGGATCTAACATAATAGTGAGAGTCCAGTCCATAGTGGATCTAACATAATAGTGTGAGAGTCCAGTCCATAGTGGATCTAACATAATAGTGTGAGTCCAGTCCATAATGGATCTAACATAATAGTGAGAGTCCAGTCCATAGTGGATCTAACATAATAGTGTGAGTCCAGTCCATAATGGATCTAACATAATAGTGAGAGTCCAGTCCATAGTGGATCTAACATAATAGTGTGAGTCCAGTCCATAGTGGATCTAACAAAATAGTGAGAGTCCAGTCCATAGTGGATCTAACATAATAGTGAAAGTCCAGTCCATAGTGGATCTAACATAATAGTGAGAGTCCAGTCCATAGTGGATCTAACATAATAGTGAGAGTCCAGTCCATAGTGGATCTAACATAATAGTGAGAGTCCAGTCCATAGTGGATCTAACATAATAGTGAGAGTCCAGTCCATAGTGGATCTAACATAATAGTGAGAGTCCAGTCCATAGTGGATCTAACATAATAGTGTGAGTCCAGTCCATAGTGGATCTAACATAATAGTGAGAGAGTCCAGTCCATAGTGGATCTAACATAATAGTGTGAGTCCAGTCCATAGTGGATCTAACATAATAGTGTGAGAGTCCAGTCCATAGTGGATCTAACATAATAGTGAGAGTCCAGTCCATAGTGGATCTAACATAATAGTGTGAGTCCAGTCCATAATGGATCTAACATAATAGTGAGAGTCCAGTCCATAGTGGATCTAACATAATAGTGAAAGTCCAGTCCATAGTGGATCTAACATAATAGTGAGAGTCCAGTCCATAGTGGATCTAACATAATAGTGAGAGTCCAGTCCATAGTGGATCTAACATAATAGTGAGAGTCCAGTCCATAGTGGATCTAACATAATAGTGTGAGAGTCCAGTCCATAGTGGATCTAACATAATAGTGTGAGAGTCCAGTCCATAGTGGATCTAACATAATAGTGAAAGTCCAGTCCATAGTGGATCTAACATAATAGTGAGAGTCCAGTCCATAGTGGATCTAACATAATAGTGAGAGTCCAGTCCATAGTGGATCTAACATAATAGTGAGAGTCCAGTCCATAGTGGATCTAACATAATAGTGTGAGTCCAGTCCATAATGGATCTAACATAATAGTGAGAGTCCAGTCCATAGTGGATCTAACATAATAGTGAAAGTCCAGTCCATAGTGGATCTAACATAATAGTGAGAGTCCAGTCCATAGTGGATCTAACATAATAGTGAGAGTCCAGTCCATAGTGGATCTAACATAATAGTGAGAGTCCAGTCCATAGTGGATCTAACATAATAGTGAGAGTCCAGTCCATAGTGGATCTAACATAATAGTGTGAGTCCAGTCCATAGTGGATCTAACATAATAGTGAGAGAGTCCAGTCCATAGTGGATCTAACATAATAGTGAGAGTCCAGTCCATAGTGGATCTAACATAATAGTGAGAGTCCAGTCCATAGTGGATCTAACATAATAGTGTGAGTCCAGTCCATAGTGGATCTAACATAATAGTGAGAATCCAGTCCATAGTGGATCTAACATAATAGTGAGAGTCCAGTCCATAGTGGATCTAACATAATAGTGAGAGTCCAGTCCATAGTGGATCTAACATAATAGTGAGAGTCCAGTCCATAGTGGATCTAACATAATAGTGAGAGTCCAGTCCATAGTGGATCTAACATAATAGTGAGAGTCCAGTCCATAGTGGATCTAACATAATAGTGAAAGTCCAGTCCATAGTGGATCTAACATAATAGTGAGAGTCCAGTCCATAGTGGATCTAACATAATAGTGAGAGTCCAGTCCATAGTGGATCTAACATAATAGTGAGAGTCCAGTCCATAGTGGATCTAACATAATAGTGTGAGTCCAGTCCATAGTGGATCTAACATAATAGTGAGAGAGTCCAGTCCATAGTGGATCTAACATAATAGTGAGAGTCCAGTCCATAGTGGATCTAACATAATAGTGAGAGTCCAGTCCATAGTGGATCTAACATAATAGTGTGAGTCCAGTCCATAGTGGATCTAACATAATAGTGAGAATCCAGTCCATAGTGGATCTAACATAATAGTGAGAGTCCAGTCCATAGTGGATCTAACATAATAGTGAGAGTCCAGTCCATAGTGGATCTAACATAATAGTGAGAGTCCAGTCCATAGTGGATCTAACATAATAGTGTGAGTCCAGTCCATAGTGGATCTAACATAATAGTGAGAGTCCAGTCTATAGTGGATCTAACATAATAGTGTGAGAGTCCAGTCCATAGTGGATCTAACATAATAGTGAGAGTCCAGTCCATAGTGGATCTAACATAATAGTGAGAGAGTCCAGTCCATAGTGGGGCCAGCAGGAGACCATCCCGAGTGGAGACAGGTCAGCAGTGCAGAGATGTCCCCAACCGATGCACAGGCGAGCGGTCCACCCCGAGTCCCGGCTCTGGACAGCCAGAGTCGGGACCAGATTTGTCCCCAAGTAGTCTTTGGGGACTCTCTCAAAGCCTGTTTGAAGTCATCATTAAAGCCAGCATTATTCACTTCGAACTGATCATATATCAGTCAGTTAGTTTCACTTCACTTTATTTGTTGTTGTCATTTAAAAAATAAAAAGAAATGATGATAAAAAATAAATCCTCTGTCTTTGTAAGCTGTTTTCGTCCTGTTGGCTAAGCCTCTCCTGTCCTTAAAAGCGAGCGGCGCCGCTGGGCCTTCATAGTGTGAGGAGGACGGCGAGCGGGGAAGTCTTCTACCAGTTTGTACTTGGCGTCATCATCCAGCATGAAGCCTGCAAACAAAGCGTGCATAAAGCAGGCCCAGTGTGTCACTTGCCAATTAGCCCACAAAGCAGAGCACCACCATTAAGCTGCGATGTCATCGATCAATAACTTTCATCAGGCTGCCTGAGGCCACACCAGTGCAGCAGCTGCCGCTCCGCCACGTGTCGCTGGGGTAAAATTAGCATACAAACACAAGCGGGGGGTGGGGGGGGGTGATAAATACTCACATTCCGACTTTAATAGGATGATTTACAGCAGGGGACAGCGCGGTGGTGATGGGGTTAGTGCATGTGCCTCACAATACGAAGGTCCTGGGTTCGATCCCCGGGCTGTGGGTCTTTCTGTGTGGAGTTTGCACGTTCCTCCCACCTCTAAAGACATGCACCTGGGGATAGGCCCCTCCCACCTCCATAGACATGCACCCAGGTATAGGCCCCTCCCACCATCAAAGACATGCACCCAGGGATAGGCCCCTCCCACCATCAAAGACATGCACCCAGGGATAGACCCCTCCCACCTCTAAAAACAGGCACCCAGGGATAGGCCCCTCCCACCATCAAAGACATGCACCCAGGGATAGGCCCCTCCCACCTCTAAAAACAGGCACCCAGGGATAGGCCCCTCCCACCTCCAAAGACATGCACCCGGGGATAGGCCCCTCCCACCTCCATAGACATGCACCCAGGGATAGGCCCCTCCCACCTCTAAAAACAGGCACCCAGGGATAGGCCCCTCCCACCTCCAAAGACATGCACCCGGGGATAGGCCCCTCCCACCATCAAAGACATGCACCTGGGGATAGGCCCCTCCCACCTCCATAGACATGAAACTGGGATAGGCTCCTCCCACCTCCAAAGACATGCATCTGGGGATAGGCCCCTCCCACCATCAAAGACATGCACCGGGCGATAGGCCCCTCCCACCTCCTGTCGATGGCGGTGTCAGTCGATGGTGGAGGGTGTGTCAGTCGATGGCGGAGGGTGTGTCAGTCGATGGCGGAGGGTGTGTCAGTCGATGGTGGAGGGTGTGACAGTCGATGGTGGAGGGTGTGTCAGTCGATTGTGGAGGGTGTGTCAGTTGATGGTGGAGGGTGTGTCAGTCGATGGTGGAGGGTGAGTCAGTTGATGGTGGAGTGTGTGTCAGTCGATGGTGGAGGGTGTGTCAGTGGATGGGGGAGGGTGTGTCAGTCGATGGCAGAGGGTGTGTCAGTCGATGGTGGAGGGTGGGTCAGTCAGTCGATGGTGGAGGGTGTGTCAGTCGATGGTGGAGGGTGTGTCAGTCCATGGTGGAGGGTGTGTCAGTCCATGGTGGAGGGTGTGTCAGTTGATGGTGGAGGGTGTGTCAGTGGATGGTGGAGGGTGTGTCAGTGGATGGCGGAAGGTGTGTCAGTCGATGGTGGAGGGTGTGACAGTCGATGGTGGAGGGTGTGTCAGTCGATGGTGGAGGGTGTGTCAGTTGATGGCGGAGGGTCTATCAGTCGATGGTGGAGGGTGAGTCAGTGGATGGTGGAGGGTGTGTCAGTCGATGGCGGAGGGTGTGTCAGTCGATGGTGCAGGGTGTGTCAGTCGATGGTGGAAGGTGTGTCAGTCAATGGTGGAGGGTGTGTCAGTCGATGGTGGAGGGTGTGTCAGTCGATGGTGCAGGGTGTGTCAGTCGATGGTGGAAGGTGTGTCAGTCGATGGTGGAGGGTGTGTCAGTCGATGGCGGAGGGTGTGTCAGTCGATGGCGGAGGGTGTGTCAGTCGATGGCGCAGGGTGTGTCAGTCGATGACGGAGGGTGTGTCAGTCGATGGTGGAGGGTGTGTCAGTCGATGGTGGAGGGTGTGTCAGTCGATGGTGAAGGGTGTGTCAGTCGATGACGGAGGGTGTGTCAGTCGATGGTGGAGGGTGTGTCAGTCGATAGTGGAGGGTGTGTCAGTCGATGGTGGAGGGTGTGTCAGTCGATGGCGGAGGGTGTGTCAGTCGATGGTGGAGGGTGTGTCAGTCGATGGTGGAGGGTGTGTCAGTCGATGGTGGAGGGTGTGTCAGTCGATGGTGGAGGGTGTGTCAGTCGATGACGGAGGGTGTGTCAGTCGATGGTGGAGGGTGTGTCAGTCGATGGTGGAGGGTGTGTCAGTCGATGGTGAAGGGTGTGTCAGTCGATGACGGAGGGTGTGTCAGTCGATGGCGCAGGGTGTGTCAGTCGATGACGGAGGGTGTGTCAGTCGATGGTGGAGGGTGTGTCAGTCGATGGTGGAGGGTGTGTCAGTCGATGGTGAAGGGTGTGTCAGTCGATGGTGGAGGGTGTGTCAGTCGATGGTGGAGGGTGTGTCAGTCGATGGTGAAGGGTGTGTCAGTCGATCGCCAGCCAGGCATTAAAAAAATAGACCTAAAAACGAGTGATCATCAATCTTCTCCAAGACGTGACTTTGCTCACTTGATTGACATCCACAACACCCGAGGGTCTTGTGAGATGACGCTGGCTGCTGCCAGATCATCATTAAGAAAAAACGACCGACAGGAAGGCGAGAAACACTTTTTTTTATTTCAACAGACTCTCGCGCCGTACCTGCCGTCAAAACCCTAAAGACCGACCGCACAGTTCCTGCCTTCACAATAAAAGCCCTGCTCCATCCCAATCAATGCGAGTCATCACAATCATACCAACTTATATTCTTGTCTGCATGAAAGAAATGAATCTATATGTTAAATGATCATTAAACACATCATAAATAATCAATATAAATGATAAGTGTGAATGAGGTAGATCTCCTCCACTTGGTCCGTTGTAAAATATCTGGCCTGCAGAAGAAGAAGAAGTGTAGTTTACAGTTTGTGTTTGGAGGGTGGCAGGAAACAACTGGACAGGTGGCACTGCCACTTCCTGCCACCTCCTCATGTATGCTGGCACACATCACAAGTGAGAAGACTATTGACTTCCTGGAAACACACTCCAGTGGGGGGGGGGGGGGGGGGTCAGTGGTCTCCTATAAATAGCATGTGTGCATGATGGCATTGATAGTTCCAGAAACAAACAGAGGGGGAGTGGAAAAGGGATTAAAAGCCAATGCAAGGACAGAGTGCAACTATTCAACCTGTCTCACATCATTGTCTGTCTCACTCTCACTTCCTCTTCCTCTCTCTGCGAGGCGCCGCCGGCGTGACACCACTGAGCGTGTACACCACTGAGCGTGTACACGCTCGCCAAGATGTGAGCGCCATGATGTCACTGCCAGCAAGCACTTACAGTGACATCATTTCCCCCCACAAACAAACAACATGGGAGTTAATGAACACTACACCTCAGATCAGGGGCTCTTTACCTTGCTGACCCCGGGGCCCAGCTTTTCAGGCTCCCCCCCGGGGGCCCACTCAAATATTAACACTGCATTAGAAATCTTACTCTTGATATTCAATAGTTATATCTAACCTACTTACAGTTTCCAACCGTGGCAAATGATATAAAAGCGTGTGTTAATTACAAAGATGACTATCAAGGCTTAGGTCAGGCTGATTAGAAAAACAAATACTAGCAGCAGAAGAAGGGATTCCTAAAAACTGATGGAAAATAAATGTACATAAAAATTACGCAGCGCTAAAATAAATACATTCAAACTAAATTGATGATAAGTAATACCATATATATTTAAAATAAAACTAAATATATAAAACAAATGATAATATATATATTTGTTGAATATGTATATAGACCAGGGGTGTCCAAACTTTTTGACTTGGGGCTGCATTTGGCTAAAAAATGTATATATATATATATATATATATATATATATATATATATATATATATATATATATATATATATATATATATATATATATATATATATATATACAGTATATATATATATATATGTATATATGTATGTATATATATGTATATATGTATATGTATATGTATATGTGTGTATATATATGTACATATGTATATATATACATATATATATATGCATTGGGCTAAAAAATGTATATACCTGTATATGTATATATATATATATATATATATATATATATATATATATATATATATATATATATATATATATATATATATATATATATATATATATATATATATATATATATATATATATATATATATATATATGTATATATGTATGTATATATATGTATATATGTATATGTATATGTATATGTGTGTATATATATGTACATATGTATATATATACATATATATATATATATATATATATACATGTGTATATATGTATATATGTATATATATGTGTGTGTATGTATGTATGTATATATATATATATATGTATGTATGTATATATGTATGTACAGTATATACATACATACATATATAAATATGTATATATGTATGTATATATATGTATATATATATATGTATATATATATATATATATATATATGTATATATGTATATATATATGTATATATGTATGTATATACAGTATGTATCTGTGTATATATGTATATATGTATATATGTATATATATATATATATGTATATATGTATATATATATATGTATATATGTATGTATATACAGTATGTATCTGTGTATGTATATATGTATATATATTTACATATATATATGTATGTATATATGTATGTATGTATATATATATATATATATATATATATATATATATATATATATATATATATATATATATATATATATATATATATATATATATATATATATATATATATATATATATATATATATATATATATATATATGTATATATGTATATATATATATGTATGTACAGTACATACATATATACATACATATATAAATATATCCTTCGTCACCACTCTTGGCCATTTTGCCTCTGCTTGAGTGCCGCTTCCCCGTGTCCTGTCTCCTGATTGGCAGTCAGGAGACACACCTGTCCCTGGTTGTTGGTGAGGTGACTTCTTAAAGGGGTCATATTAGGATTTTTTTTATGTTTTCAAGACACTTCATTTTGGTCTACATAACATGCAATGATGTTTTTTTTGCTGTGAAGACCATTTTTAGCGACTTTTTCCACAGAGTTGTGAGACAAAAAAATTGTCTTCAAGTGTTCAAAGGTTGAACAGCTTCTGCTGATTTGTAACCGGGCTTATAATAATTATAGATTTTATTTGCAAAAGCACTTTACATTGAGCAAACAACCTCAAAGTGCTACAGTGCATTAAAAAATAAATACATTAAAAAAAGTTTAGAACAGCCTAATAGCTAGAACTAGCACATATACTGTATATATATATACATATAATAAAAGGTTTTTTTTTTGGTTTTTTTTTAAAGAAGGGTTTTTAAGCCTTTTTTAAAAGCATCCACAGTCGGTGGTGCCCTCAGGTGGTCAGGGAGAGCGTTCCAGAAAGCAGAAAGCCCGGTCTCCCATAGTTCGTAGCTTTGTCCTCTGAGGTTGGAGGAGGTTAGCCTGTCCGGAGTGGAGGACTTGGGGGTGAGCAGTTCTTTGAGGTAGAGGGGGGCATTACCATGGAGGCACTGGTGGGTTAGTAGGGAGACTTTGTATTCAATCCTGAGTGGAACAGGAAGCCAGAGAAGGGATTTGAGAACCGGGTGTGATGTGGTCGTATTACCGCACTCTCATCAGGATCCTAGCAGCACTATTCTGTAAGTACTGCAGCTTCTGGATCTTCTTGCTGGGGATGCCCACAAGAAGTGAGTTCCAGTAGTCTAGCCTGGAGGAGACAAATGTGATGTGTGTGTGTGTGCGTGTGTGTGTGCGTGTGTGTGTGCGTGTGTGTGTGCGTGTGTGTGTGCGTGTGTGTGTGCGTGTGTGCGTGTGTGTGTGTGTGTGTGTGTGTGTGGCATGACAGCCGAGAGTGGGCTGCTTCTTCCACTTGACAGCCCACAGACAGAAATAGTTGTGTATGTCATCAGGGTAAACAAGACGTTGCAATACAGGAAGTTCACAGTCTCAAAGCTCCCTCAGAACCTTCCGGAAGCTCAGACTCTCAGCTTGTTTTGTGTGCACGTGACGAATAATAGGTGATCTCCACTGAACTGTTGATATCGGAATCGGTAATTAAGAGTTGGACAACATCGGAATATCGGATATCGGCAAAAAAGCCATTATCGGACATCTCTAATAATAATGTGTTAATTCCACGACTGCATATATCGGTATCGGTTGATATCAGAATCGGTAATTAAGAGTCGGACAATATCGGAATATCGGATATCGGCAAAAAAGCCATTATCGGGCATCTCTAATAATAATGTGTTAATTCCACGACTGTATATATCGGTATCGGTTGATATCGGAATCGGTAATTAAGAGTTGGACAATATCGGAATATCGAATATCGGCAAAAAAGCCATTATCGGACATCTCTAATAATAATGTGTTAATTCCACGACTGTATATATCGGTATTGGTTGATATTGGAATCGGTAATTAAGAGTTGGACAATATCGGAATTTCGGATATCGGCAAAAAAGCCATTATCGGACATCTCTAATAATAATGTGTTAATTCCACGACTGTATATATCGGTATCGGTTGATATCGGAATCGTAATTAAGAGTTGGACAATATCGGAATATCGGATATCGGCAAAAAAGCCATTATCAGACATCTCTAATAATAATGTGTTAATTCCACGACTGTATATATCGGTATCGGTTGATATCGGAATCGGTAATTAAGAGTTGGACAATATCGGAATATCGGATATCGGCAAAAAAGCCATTATCGGACATCTCTAATAATAATGTGTTAATTCCACGACTGTATATATCGGTATCGGTTGATATCGGAATCGGTAATTAAGAGTTGCACAATATCGGAATATCGGATATTGGCAAAAAAGCCATTATCGGACATCTCTAATAATAATGTGTTAATTCCATGACTGTATATATCTGTATCGGTTAATATCGGAATCTGTAATTAAGAGTTGGACAATATCGGATATCGGCAAAAAAGCCATTATCGGACATCTCTAATAATAATGTGTTAATTCCACGACTGTATACATCGGTATCGGTTGATATCGGAATCGGTAATTAAGAGTTGGACAATATCGGAATATCGCATATCGGCAAAAAAGCCTTTATCGGACATCTCTAATAATAATGTGTTAGTTACACGACTGTATATATCGGTATCGGTTGATATTGTAATCGGTAATTAAGAGTTGGACAATATCGGAATATCAGATATCGGCAAAAAAGCCATTATCGGACATCTCTAATAATAATGTGTTAGTTACACGACTGTATATATCGGTATCGGTTGATATTGGAATCGGTAATTAAGAGTTGGACAATATCGGAATATCGGATATCGGCAAAAAAGCCATTATCGGACATGTCTAATAATAATGTGTTAATTCCACGACTGTATATATTGGTATCGGTTGATATCGGAATCGGTAATTAAGAGTTGGACAATATCGGAATATCGCATATCGGCAAAAAAGACATTATCGGACATCTCTAATAATAATGTGTTAGTTACACGACTGTATATATCGGTATCGGTTGATATTGGAATAGGTAATTAAGAGTTGGACAATATCGGAATATCGGATATCGGCAAAAAAGCCATTATCGGACATCTCTAATAATAATGTGTTAATTCCACGACTGTATATATTGGTATCGGTTGATATTGGAATCGGTAATTAAGAGTTGGACAATATCGGAATATCGGATATCGGCAAAAAAGCCATTATCGGACATCTCTAATAATAATGTGTTAATTCCACGACTGTATATATCGGTATCGGTTGATATCGGAATCGGTAATTAAGAGTTGGACAATATCGGAATATCGCATATCGGCAAAAAAGCCATTATTGGACATGTCTAATAATAATGTGTTAGTTACACGACTGTATATATCGGTATCGGTTGATATTGGAATCGGTAATTAAGAGTTGGACAATATCGGAATATCGGATATCGGCAAAAAAGCCATTATCGGACATCTCTAATAATAATGTGTTAATTCCACGACTGTATATATCGGTATCGGTTGATATCGGAATCTGTAGTTAAGAGTTGGACAATATCGGAACATCGGATATCGGCAAAAAAGCCATTATCGGACATCTCTAATAATAATGTGTTAATTCCACGACTGTATATATCGGTATCGGTTGATATTGGAATCTGTAATTAAGAGTTGGACAATATCGGATATCGGCAAAAAAGCCATTATCGGACATCTCTAATAATAATGTGTTAATTCCACGACTGTATAAATCGGTATCGGTTGATATCGGAATCGGTAATTAAGAGTTGGACAATATCGGATATCGTCAAAAAAGCCATTATCGGGCATCTCTAATAATAATGTGTTAATTCCACGACTGTATATATCGGTATCGGTTGATATCGGAATCGGTAATTAAGAGTTGGACAATATCGGAATATCGGATATCGGCAAAAAAGCCATTATTGGACATCTCTAATAATAATGTGTTAATTCCACGACTGTATATATCGGTATCGGTTGATATCAGAATCGGTAATTAAGAGTTGGACAATATCGGAATATCGGCAAAAAAGCCATTATCGGACATCTCTAATAATAATGTGTTAATTCCACGACTGTATATATCGGTATCGGTTGATATTGGAATCGGTAATTAAGAGTTGGACAATATCGGAATATCGGATATCGGCAAAAAAGCCATTATCGGACATCTCTAATAATAATGTGTTAATTCCACGACTGTATATATCGGTATCGGTTGATATCGGAATCGCTAATTAAGAGTTGGACAATATCGGAATATCGCATATCGGCAAAAAAGCCATTATTGGACATGTCTAATAATAATGTGTTAGTTACACGACTGTATATATCGGTATCGGTTGATATTGGAATCGGTAATTAAGAGTTGGACAATATCGGGATATCGGATATTGGCAAAAAAGCCATTATCGGACATCTCTAATAATAATGTGTTAATTCCATGACTGTATACATCGGTATCGGTTGATATCGGAATCGGTAATTAAGAGTTGGACAATATCGGAATATCGCATATCGGCAAAAAAGCCATTATTGGACATCTCTAATAATAATGTGTTAGTTACACGACTGTATATATCGGTATCGGTTGATATTGGAATCGGTAATTAAGAGTTGGACAATATCGGAATATCGGATATCGGCAAAAAAGCCATTATCGGACATCTCTAATAATAATGTGTTAATTCCACGACTGTATATATCGGTATCGGTTGATATCGGAATCTGTAGTTAAGAGTTGGACAATATCGGAACATCGGATATCGGCAAAAAAGCCATTATCGGACATCTCTATTAATAATGTGTTAATTCCACGACTGTATATATCGGTATCGGTTGATATTGGAATCTGTAATTAAGAGTTGGACAATATCGGATATCGGCAAAAAAGCCATTATCGGACATCTCTAATAATAATGTGTTAATTCCACGACTGTATAAATCGGTATCGGTTGATTTCGGAATCGGTAATTAAGAGTTGGACAATATCGGATATCGTTAAAAAAGCCATTATCGGGCATCTCTAATAATAATGTGTTAATTCCACGACTGTATATATCGGTATCGGTTGATATCGGAATCGGTAATTAAGAGTTGGACAATATCGGAATATCGGATATCGGCAAAAAAGCCATTATTGGACATCTCTAATAATAATGTGTTAATTCCACGACTGTATATATCGGTATCGGTTGATATCAGAATCGGTAATTAAGAGTTGGACAATATCGGAATATCGGCAAAAAAGCCATTATCGGACATCTCTAATAATAATGTGTTAAGTCCACGACTGTATATATCGGTATCGGTTGATATCGGAATCGGTAATTAAGAGTTGCACAATATCGGAATATCGGATATTGGCAAAAAAGCCATTATCTGACATCTCTAATAATAATGTGTTAATTCCATGACTGTATATATCGGTATCGGTTAATATCGGAATCTGTAATTAAGAGTTGGACAATATCGGATATCGGCAAAAAAGCCATTATTGGACATCTCTAATAATAATGTGTTAATTCCACGACTGTATACATCGGTATCGGTTGATATCGGAATCGGTAATTAAGAGTTGGACAATATCGGAATATCGCATATCGGCAAAAAAGCCATTATCGGACATCTCTAATAATAATGTGTTAATTCCACGACTTTATATATCGGTATCGGTTGATATCGGAATCGGTAATTCTGGGTGTCTTATTCAGTAAAAAAATGTGAAATTCCATTCCGTTTTTTTCAGGCGGTCTGTCATAAAGTTTTTAGCATTCAATCAGACATTATTGTGAGGTTTTGTATAAATGTTCCTAAAAATCAGATATGCCGCCCCCCCCCCCCCCCCCCCCGCCCCCCCATGTTTTCCTCTAAATTTGGCCCCAGAGTCCAAATACTCGCCCAGGCCTGAGTCGGAGGGATTTGAGCAAGCAAGAAGAATATTTTTCAACCCTCGTCCTTTGTCCCTCCTTTCAAACACTGCGTCAGTTTGTCCGAAGCATCTCTTCACCCATTTTTTTGTCTTTTGTTTTCTTGACCACGACTGACCCGGAGTGGGGAGGCCATTGTATGTGCGGGACCTTTGACCCCGCCAGGGCCTGGGACCTGCTCTGCACCCGCCTGCAGCCATTTTAAAGAGAGTTGAGAAGGAGAAGCCAGAGGAAGAAAGGGAGGAGAGAAAAAAAAAAGTTGAATAGAAGGCAGCTTTTCAGCATTTGAAAAGCCAGCGAGTGTGACAAGAGTTCAGGCTCTTAGCTTTGGAGGCAGTGGCTTTATTTGTATGCAGGGAATGTGAACAACGTTTGTAATGCAACTCATATTTTATGGGCTCAAAACACACCTCTGTAGTCACCACCAGTGTTGTCCCAATACTAGGGATGTCCGATAATGGCTTTTTGCCGATATCCGATATGCCGATATTGTCCAACTCTTTAATTACCGATACCGATATCAACCGATACCGATACCAACCGATACCGATAACAACCGATATATACAGTCGTGGAATTAACACATTATTATGCCTAATTTGGACAACCAGGTATGGTGGAGATAAGGTACTTTTTAAAAAAATGAATCAAATAAAATAAGATAAATAAATTAAAAACATTTTCTTGAATAAAAAAGAAAGTAAAACAATATAAAAACAGTTACATAGAAACTAGTAATTAATGAAAATTTGTAAAATTAACTGTTAAAGGTTAGTACTATTAGTGGACCAGCAGCACGCACAATCATGCTTACGGACTGTATCCCTTGCAGACTGTATTGATATATATTGATATATAATGTAGGAACCAGAATATTGATAACAGAAAGAAACAACCCTTTTGTGTGAATGAGTGTGAATGGGGGAGGGAGGTTTTTTGAGTTGGTGCACTAATTGTAAGTGTATCTTGTGTTTTTTAATGTGGATTTAATAAAAAAAACAAAACAAAAAAAAACAAAAAAAAACAAAAACGATACTGATAAAAAAAACGATACCGATAATTTTCGATATTACATTTTAACGCATTTATCGGCCGATAATATCGGCAGACCAATATTATCGGACATCTCTACCCAATACCAATATTTTGGTACCGGTACCAGTACCAACATGTATTTCAATTAGGGATGTCCGATAATATCGGCCTGCCGATATTATCGGACATCCCTAATTGAAATACATGTTGCCTGCCGATATTATCGGCCGATAAATGCGTTAAAATGTAATATCGGAAATTATCGGTATCGTTTTTTTTATTATCTGTATCGGTTTTTTTTTTTATTATTTTTTTTATTTTTATCAAATCAACATAAAAAACTCAAGATACACTTACAATTCGTGCACCAACCCAAGAAACCTCCCTCCCCCCATTTCTTTCTGTTATCAATATTCTGGTTCCTACATTATATATCAATATATATCAATACAGTCTGCAAGGGATACAGTCCGTAAGCACACATGATTGTGCGTGCTGCTGCTCCACTAATAGTACTAACCTTTAACAGTTAATTTGACTCATTTTCATTAATTACTAGTTTCTATGTAACTGTTTTTATATTGTTGTACTTTCTTTTTTATTCAAGAAAATGTTTTTAATTTATTTATATTATTTTACTAATTTTTTTAAAAAGTACCTTATCTTCACCATACCTGGTTGTCCAAATTAGGCATAATAATGTGTTAATTCCACGACTGCATATATCGGTTGATATCGGTATCGGTTGATATCGGTATCGGTAATTAAAGAGTTGGACAATATCGGAATATCGGCAAAAAGCCATTATCGGACATCCCTAGAAACATATGTTTATTATTGTAATTTAGTCCTTAAATAAAATAGTCAACTTGTCTTTTAGTAGTAAGTAAACAAACAAAGACTCCTAATTAGTCTGCAGTAACATATTGTGTCATTTATACACCTATTATTTTGTACACATTATGAGGGACTAACTGTAAAAAATAATTATTAATCTACTTGTTCATTTACTGTTAATATCTGCTTATTTTCTCTTTTAACATGTTCTATCTACACTTCTGTTCAAATGTAATAATCACTTATTCTTCTCTTCTTTGATACTTTAGTTTTGGATGACACCACACATTTAGGTATCGATCCGATACCAAGTAGTCACAGGATCATACTTTGGTCATATTCAAAGTCCTCATGTTGTCCAGGGACATATCTACTGACTTTATAAACATAATATGAATTCAAAAAAACAAAAAAAGATTTGATGATGCTAAAAAATATATCGATGTAATCATAGTAGTATCGACTAGATACGCTCCTGTACTTGGTATCATTACAGTGGATGTCAGGTGTAGATCCACCCACGGCGTTTGTTTACATTGTGACGCCGATGAGCTATTGTATCCTCCTACGGTGTGTAGTAAAGCATTCCTCGTCATCCAGTGATAAGGCTACTTGTAAGAAACTTACTTTATTTGTCGCCATGGAGGCCAGGATTAGTGATTTAGAAGTAGCTAAAACAGTTTCAGTGTTATAACTTCACCTTTATCTTTACTTTTTACACCAAAATGCGTCCATTCTCCCTTTTCTGTCTACACACTGTGTCTGCTTGTAAGCACTCTGTGTGTGTGTGCGCTGCCGAACATGCTCCTCTGCTTGTAAAACCAGCAATGTCAGGCGGTATAGTACTGTTTTTGATTCATTAGTATCGTGGTACTATACTAGTACTGGTTTACTGTATTGTGAAAATGTCATACCGGTATGTGCGTGCGTGCGTGTGGGTATGTGTGTGTGTGTGTGTGCGTGTGTGTGTGTGTGTGTGTGTGTGTGTGTGTGCGTGTGTGTGTGTGTGTGTGTCTGGTTTATAACCTCAGCACCATTTCCTCCTAATGTCACAATTGAGACCACATAGAATGATAAAGTACAGATTGGGGGCTATGTTTGGCCACCATGCTGTAGTTGTTGTTGTAGATCTCATCATAGACATCTCCGGGAGAAGAACTACAGATTTCGGCCATATTGCAAGTTTTTGCAAGTTCGGAAGATAAATGCGTTAAAATGTAATATCGGAAATTATCGGTATTGGTTTTTTTATTATCTGTATCGTTTTTAAAATTTTTTTTAATTTTTTTATTTTTTTTAATTAAATCAACATAAAAAACACAAGATACACTTACAAATAGTGCACCAACCCAAAAAACCTCCCTCCCCCCATTTCTTTCTGTTATCAATATTCTGGTTCCTACATTATATATCAATATATATCAATACAGTCTGCAAGGGATACAGTCCGTAAGCACACATGATTGTGCGTGCTGCTGCTCCACTAATAGTACTAACCTTTAACAGTTAATTTTACTCATTTTCATTAATTACTAGTTTCTATGTAACTGTTTTTATATTGTTTTACTTTCTTTTTTATTCAAAAAAATGTTTTTAATTTAGTTATCTTATTTTATTTTATTTTTTAAAAAGTACCTTATCTTCACCATACATGGTTGTCCAAATTAGGCATAATAATGTGTTAATTCCACGACTGTATATATCGGTTGATATCGGTATCGGTTGATATCGGTATCGGTAATTAAAGAGTTGGACAATATCGGAATATCGGATATCGGCAAAAAGCCATTATCGGACATCCCTAATTGTACTTTTTGAAACCGATACCGATAATTACATTTTAAAGCATTTATCGGCAGTCCGATATTATCGGACATCCCTACTTTGTATAGTTCGGGGGTCGGCAACCCGCGGCTCTAGAGCCGCATGCGGCTCTTTAGCGCCGCCCTAGTGGCTCTCTGGAGATTTTTCAAAAATGTATGAAGAATGGAAAAAGATGAGGGGGAAAAAAAATCAATTTTTTTGTTTTAGTATGGTTTCTGTAGGAGGACAAACATGACACAAACCTCCCTAATTGTTATAAAGCACACTGTTTATATTAAACATGCTTCACTGATTCGAGTATTTGGCGAGCGCCGTTTTGTCCTACTAATTTTGGCGGTCCTTGAACTCACCGTATAGTTTGATTACATGTATGACTTTCTCCGACTTTCTAGGACGTGTTTTATGCCACTTCTTTTTTTGTCTCATTTTGTCCACCACACTTTTAACATTGTGCGTGAATGCATAAAGGTGAGTTTTGTTGATGTTATTGACTTGTGTGGAGTGCTAATCAGACATATTTGGTCACTGCATGACTGCAAGCTAATCGATGCTAACATGCTATTTAGGCTAGCGATATGTACATATTGCATCATTATGCCTCATTTGTAGGTATATTTGAGCTCATTTAGTTTCCTTTAAGTCCTCTTAATTCAATTTATATCTCATGATACATGTAATATGGCTTTTAATTTTTTGCGGCTCCGGACAGATTTGTTTTTGTATTTTTGGGCTACATGTATTGTTTAAGTACAACAAAGGAGAGTTTAAACAGAGAAGGGGGAGGTGGCAAAATAACCTAATAAGGAAAGTAATACCAAGATTACGGGTAAAAAATACTGGAATGTCCAGCAAAAACCCCCAAAAGAAAGCAGTACAGCAGGTGAATAATGTACAAAATATATGTCTTTGTATTGAAAAGTCTTGCAGACAGCATTTTGCAACTGTCTTGAAAAGTTGATTAAATGGTAACATGAAAATTATAGGGTTTATTGGTTTTTAAAAACCCAACTGTTAAGTGCAAATTTAAACGAAACCGGTTTTCGAAAATAGCTAGCTAGGCTACCGCATGTTATTTTTGTACAACAACAACTTCAGCTGTCGAACGTTATAAGGTACAAATTCAACAAGTACAACATTAGCACGGACGGTATAGCCAAGTTGTGGTTAAGAAGGTGGATTTTTGTTCCTTATATTTACCAGAAACGAAGTGATCCGAACACACGACCCGGGACTTTGGGGGACTCCAGTGAGAACCGTCTTCGTTTTCCCCGGTGTAAAGCTGCGAGCCATTTGTCTCGTCTCTGTGGGCTTTTATCACGCTATGGCTGAACAAAATACGACCTTTGTTTTCCCTGTTTCCGGTTGTGGTTAGCACAACCAAAAACAACACAGTTTTTCGTCATTTTGGAGGCAGAATGACGGGTTTAACCAGCGTAGGTCGACAGGTTAAAGAGTAATGGCAACGCTTTGTTTTCAACGCCAGTCTGGTTGCTATGGCTCGAAGAACCCGTATGTAGCTCAGTTGCCCGGATGGTTCCTGCCCTTCCGCCACATGGCTGTCTTTTCCCGGACTTTGTTCTAATCCAGCACCATTGATCATGCATGCAGAAAGTCAGCCTACAGGAAAGGTGCAAGGCCCTGTCCTACATACTGGTCCCTCGCTATGGTCCACCACTCACACCCTCCCCCTGGTCTGCCTCACACAATCTGCACTCACCCGGTCACACATATTCCACAGCCCGAGTCCGGCCATCTTTGAATCACATTCGGCATATAAACACAGCAGGTGCATTTCACCCAACACAATGATTGCTTGAGCTTTTTCTGAGGCAGCTGAGGCAAATGTGGGGAGCGTCTCAGCTGACCAAACGGTTGAGGTGGAGGTAATGCTGCTAATCTCCCACTTTAGCTGGTGATCGGTTGGTCTGTCACATGCCGGGGACACAGGAGGGGTCCAGTAAGGACCAGTAAGGACTGGAACAGGCTTAGATCAGGTTGAACTTTTGGCAGTGAAATAATTGGAAGAAGTATTAGGATGAGAGGTGGGTAGCTGGTAGCTGGTAGCTGGTAGCTGAGGGGTTGGACAAGACGGGAATGACAGAGAGGTTCTCAGAAAGAGTGGGGGATAGTTGCTGGGATTTACATGACGTCACGTCCGGGTCATTGAATATGCGTGGTGGTCAATGCAGCGTCTGTTCTCAAAGGGTACTAGGCGCCGTTTAGCCTTTCTCCAAGAAAAATTCCCTATGTTTGCCTTGTTTTCGTCAGTACGGACTGTTCAAATCGCGAAGAGGATAAATGTTTTCTTCAGAGTTCCTCGAGAAGGGCGGAAGATTTTACAAAAAATGACGAGAAAAGTGCCAAGCACTCTAGTCCAGTGGTTCTTAACCTTGTTGGAGGTACCGAACCCCACCAGTTTCATATGCGCATTCACCCAACCCTTCTTTAGTGAAAAATAAAATGTTGGTTTTTTTCAAATTCAAGACAAAGTTATATGTTTTTGGTAACACTTTAGTATGGGGAACATATTCTAAGTAACAAAGACTTAATTTAGAGTTTTTTGGACACTAGGGGAACATATTCTAAGTAACAAAGACTTAATTTAGAGTTTTTTGGACACTAGGGGAACATATTCTAAGTAACAAAGACTTAATTTAGAGTTATTTGGACACTAGGGGAACATAGTCTAAGTAACAAAGGCTTAATTTAGAGTTATTTGGACACTAGGGGAACATATTCTAAGTAACAAAGACTTAATTTAGAGTTTTTTGGACACTAGGGGAACATATTCTAAGTAACAAAGACTTAATTTAGAGTTATTTGGACACTAGGGGAACATATTCTAAGTAACAAAGACTTAATTTAGAGTTTTTTGGACACTAGGGGAACATATTCTAAATAACAAAGACTTAATTTAGAGTTTTTGGGACACTAGGGGAACATATTCTAAGTAACAAAGACTTAGTTTAGAGTAGGGATGTCCAATAATGGCTTTTTGCCGATATCCGATATTCCGATATTGTCCAACTCTTTAATTACCGATACCGATATCAACCGATATATGCAGTCGTGGAATTAACACATTATTATGCCTAATTTGGACAACCAGGTATGGTGAAGATAAGGTACTTTTTAAAAAAATTAGTAAAATAAGATAAATAAATTAAAAACATTTTCTTGAATAAAAAAGAAAGTACAACAATATAAAAACAGTTACATAGAAACTAGTAATGAATGAAAATGAGTAAAATTAACTGTTAAAGGTTAGTACTATTAGTGGACCAGCAGCACGCACAATCATGTGTGCTTACGGACTGTATCCCTTGCAGACTGTATTGATATATATTGATATATAATGTAGGAACCAGAATATTAATAACAGAAAGAAACAACCCTTTTGTGTGAATGAGTGTAAATGGGGGAGGGAGGTTTTTTGGGTTGGTGCACTAATTGTAAGTGTATCTTGTGTTTTTATGTTGATTTAATAAAAAAAACAAAAAAAAAACGATACCGATAAAAAAAAACCGATACCGATAACATATTACATTTTAACGCATATATCGGCCGATATTATCGGACATCTCTAGTTCAGAGTTATTTGGACACTAAGGGAACATATTCTAAGTAACAAAGACTTAATTTAGAGTTTTTTGGACACTAGGGTAACATATTCTAAGTAACAAAGACTTAATTTAGAGTTTTTTGGACACTACGGGAACATATTCTAAGTAACAAAGACTTAATTTAGAGTTATTTGGACACTAGGGGAACATATTCTAAGTAACAAAGACTTAATTTAGAGTTATTTAGACACTAGGAGAACATATTCTAAGTAACAAAGACTTAATTTAGAGTTATTTGGACACTAGGGGAACATATTCTAAGTAACAAAGACTTAATTTAGAGTTATTTGGTTAGGGTTAGGGTTATAATAACGCCATGCAGAATAAGGCATTAATAAGTACTTAATAATGACTAATTAAGAGCCAATATGTTACTAATTTGCATGTTAATAAGCAACTAATTAATGGTGAATATGTTCCCCATACTAAAGTGTTACCATTTTGTATTACTGGTGCACAAAATGAAGTGTGCATGAACATCACCTTGTTCAAAGGAGCCGAGTCTAAGAAAGCACAAGTTTGCAGTGATTACTTTGTTTGATATATTCTTGGTATTTTCCAGTGAAGTATTATCTTGATGGCAGCACGGTGGAAGCAGGGTTAGTGCGTCTGCCTCACAATACGAAGGTCCTGGGTTCGATCCTGCGCTCGGGATCTTTCTGTGTGGAGTTTGCATGTTCTCCCCGTGACTGCGTGGGTTCCCTCCGGGTACTCCGGCTTCCTCCCACCTACAAAGACATGCACCTGGGGATAGGCCCCTCCCACCTCCAAAGACATGCACCTGGGGATAGGCCCCTCCCACCTCCAAAGACATGCACCTGGGGATAGGTTGATTGGCAACACTAAATGGTCCCTAGTGTGTGAATGTGAGTGTGAATGTTGTCTGTCTATCTGTCTTGGCCCTGCGATGAGGTGGCGACTTGTCCCGGGTGTACCTCGCCTTCCGCCTGAATGCAGCTGAGATAGGCTCCAGCATCCCCCCCGCGACCCCGAACGGGACAAGCGGTAGAAAATGGATGGATGGATGGTATTATCGTGATATTGTTTGTATTTTCATTTTTAAAGGCCTACTGAAATGAAATGTTTTTATTTAAACGGGGATAGCAGATCCATTCTATGTGTCATACTTGATCATTTCGCGATATTGCCATATTTTTGCTGAAAGAATTTAGTAGAGAACATCAACGATAAAGTTTTGGTCGCTGATAAAAAAAAGCCTTGCCTGTACCGGAAGTAGCGTGACGTCGCAGGTTGAAAGGCTCCTCACATTTCCCCATTGTTTACACCAGCAGTGAGAGCGATTCGGACAGAGAAAGCGACGATTACCCCATTAATTTGAGCCAGGATGAAAGATTCGTGGATGAGGAACGTGAGAGTGAAGGACTAGAGTGCAGTGCAGGACGTATCTTTTTTCGCTCTGACCGTAACTTAGGTACAAGCTGGCTCATTGGATTCCACACTTTCTCCTTTTTCTGTTGTGGATCACAGATTTGTATTTTAAACCACCTCGGATACTATATCCTCTTGAAAATGAGAGTCGAGAACGCGAACTGGACATTCACAGTGACTTTTATCTCCACGACAATAAATCGGCGAAGCACTTTAGCTACGGAGCTAACGTGATAGCATCGGGCTTAACTGCAGATATAAACAAAATAAATAAACCCCTGACTGGAAGGATAGACAGAAAATCAACAATACTATTAAACCATCAATCAATCAATCAATCAATGTTTATTTATATAGCCCTAAATCACAAGTGTCTCAAAGGGCTGTACAAGCCACAACGACATCCTCGGTACAGAGCCCACATACGGGCAAGGAAAACTCACCCCAGTGGGACGTCAATGTGAATGACTATGAGAAACCTTGGAGAGGACCGCATATGTGGGTAACCCCCCCCCTCTCTAGGGGAGACCGAAAGCAATGGATGTCGAGTGGGTCTAACATAATATTGTGAAAGTCCAACACATCAGCGAAAGTCCAGTCCATGGTGGGGCCAGCAGGAACCATCCCGAGCGGAGACAGGTCAGCAGCGTAGAGATGTCCCCATCCGATGAACAGGCTAGCGGTCCACCCCGGGTTGGGAGCAGAGTAGCAAAGAAAAGAAAAGAAACGGCAGATCAACTGGTCTAAAAAGGGAGTCTATTTAAAGGCTAGAGTATACAAATGAGTTTTAAGATGAGACTTAAATGCTTCTACTGAGGTAGCATCTCTAACTTTTACCGGGAGGGCATTCCATAGTATTGGAGCCCGAATAGAAAACGCTCTATAGCCCGCAGACTTTTTTTGGGCTCTGGGAATCACTAATAAGCCGGAGTTCTTTGAACGCAGATTTCTTGCCGGGACATATGGTACAATACAATCGGCAAGATAGGCAGGAGCTAGACCGTGTAGTATTTTATACGTAAGTAGTAAAACCTTAAAGTCGCATCTTAGGTGCACAGGAAGCCAGTGCAAGTGAGCCAGTATAGGCGTAATATGATCAAACTTTCTTGTTTTTGTCAAAAGTCTAGCAGCCGCATTTTGTACCAACTGTAATCTTTTAATGCTAGACATAGGGAGACCCGAAAATAAAACGTTACAGTAATCGAGACGAGATGTAACGAACGCATGGATAATGATCTCAGCATCGCTTGTGGACAAAATGGAACGAATTTTAGCGATATTACGGAGATGAAAGAAGGCCGTTTTAGTAACACTCTTAATGTGTGACTCAAACGAGAGAGTTGGGTCGAAGATAACACCCAGATTCTTTACCGAGTCGCCTTGTGTAATTGTTTGGTTGTCAAATGTTAAGGTGGTATTATTAAATAGATGTCGGTGTTGAGCAGGACCGATAATCAGCATTTCCGTTTTTTTAGCGTTGAGTTGCAAAAAGTTAGCGGACATCCATTGTTTAATTTCATTAAGACACGCCTCCAGCTGACTACAATCCGGCGTGTTGGTCAGCTTTAGGGGCATGTAGAGTTGGGTGTCATCAGCATAACAGTGAAAGCTAACACCGTATTTGCGTATGATGTCACCTAGCGGCAGCATGTAAATACTAAAGAGTGCAGGGCCAAGAACCGAACCCTGGGGAACTCCGCACGTTACCTTGACATAGTCCGAGGTCACATTGTTATGGGAGACACACTGCATCCTGTCAGTAAGATAAGAGTTAAACCAAGACAAGGCTAGGTCTGACATCCCAATACGCGTTTTGATACGCTCTAATAAAATATTATGATCAACAGTATCGAAAGCGGCGCTAAGATCAAGAAGCAGCAACATAGATGACGCATCAGAATCCATCGTTAGCAATAGATCATTAGTCATTTTTGCGAGGGCTGTCTCCGTAGAGTGATTTGCCCTGAAACCGGATTGAAAAGGTTCACAGAGATTGTTAGACGCTAAGTGTTCATTTAGCTGCTGTGCGACAATTTTTTTGAGGATTTTCGAGGTAAACGGAAGGTGGGACACCAGCCGGTAGTTTACCAAGAGATCAGGATCGAGGTTAGGTCTTTTGAGTAGAGGATGAATAACCGCTTTTTTGAATGCTAGGGGAACAGTGCCAGAGGAAAGTGATAAGTTTATAATATTTAACACTGATGGACCTAATAAAACAAAAAGCTCCTTGATAAGTTTCCCAGGAATTGGGTCAAGTAAACATGTTGTTTGTTTTGTCTCATTTACACATTTTAACAATTCCTCCAATGTTATTTCATCAAAGAGAGAGAAACTATTTTGGAGGGCAGTGTCCGTCGTATATACAGTCGTATTTGTGTTAATAGAACCCAGTTGTGGCTGGGCTGCATTGTCTTTCATCTCTTTTCTAATGACTTCAATTTTCTTATTAAAGAAATTCATAAAGTCATCTGCTGAGTGGGTGGAGCTACTGGGAGGAGTCCCTTGTTGGGTTAGCGATGCTACTGTACTAAACAAAAATTTAGGATCATTTTTGTTGAGGTGGATGAGATTTGAGTAATATTTAGCTTTAGCTGAGGTAAGCATGCGTTTATAAGTTATTAAACTATCACACCATGCTTGATGGAAAACCTCAAGTTTAGTCGCACGCCATTTGCGTTCCAGCTTTCTACATGATCATTTATGGGCTTTAGTTTCTTCTGTAAACCATGGGGTACGCCTTTTAGGGGCCCTTTTTAGCTTTAGCGGTGCTACAATATCAATGGTGTCGCGCAGGGCGTCGTTAAAGTTGTTAGTGAGGTTATCAATAGAGCCTACATAATTTGGGAATGGTGCCATTACCGAAGGCAGTAGGTCAGCAAGAGTCGTCGTTGTGGCAGCATTAATGTTGCGGCTGCTATAGTAGTTATTATTATTATTATTAGTTTGTTGACAATGAGTCAGAACTTCAAATTTTATAAGGTAATGATCGGACATTACTTTAGTGTACGGGAGTATCGTAACTTTAGAGGTGGTGACACCCCTGAGAAGCACTAGATCTATCGTATTACCGTTGCGATGCGTGGGTTCATTTATTATTTGTGCAAGACCACAGCTATCAATTATAGTCTGGAGCGCCACGCATGGACCTGTAATTACACGGTTAATGCTTTCCAGCCTGGCGAAGGTTAACAATGCTGTTGCTAACGACGCCATTGAAGCTAACTTAGCTACGGGACCTCACAGAGCTATGCTAAAAACATTAGCTATCCACCTACGCCAGCCAGCCCTCATCTGCTCATCAACACCCGTGCTCACCTGCGTTCCAGCGATCGACGGAGCGACGAAGAACTTCACCCGATCATCGATGCGGTCGGCGGCTAGCGTCGGCTAGCGCGTCTGCTATCCATCTCAAAGTCCTCCTGGTTGTGTTGCTGCAGCCAGCCGCTAATACACCGATCCCACCTACAACTTTCTTCTTTGCAGTCTCCATTGTTCATTAAACAAATTGCAAACGATTCACCAACACAGATGTCCAGAATACTGTGGAATTTTGCGATGAAAACAGAGCTTTTTGTTTTGGATACAATGGTGTCCCAATACTTCCGTTTCAACGATTGACGTCACGCGCATACGTCATCATACATAGACGTTTTCAACTGGAAGTTTCGCGGGAAATTTAAAATTGCACTTTATAAGTTAACCCGGCCGTATTGGCATGTGTTGCAATGTTAAGATTTCATCATTGATATATAAACTATCAGACTGCGTGGTCGGTAGTAGTGGCTTTCAGTAGGCCTTTAACAAACAGAAACTAACACGTCAGGGTCAATGGTACTTTGTCCGGAAAGGTAACTTCTACGTCTTCCCTTTTGAGTATTTTGTACACAAACGTGTCACATGACAACAGAACAAGAATCATGTATGGTGATGATTCAGGAATTGTTAGTTTGAAGTCACGGCTGGCAGCAACCTGAAATGCAACCTTACCATGCAAATTTGTCCTGGAGAGACTTGATGCCAAAGTCCTTGACAAAGAAGTTGTAGACCTCCATGCTTTTCCAATTTCTTATCCGTCTTGCCGTGTAGAATGACGCCTGGAGCACAAGATAGTTTGATATGTTGGGGAACGCCACAGACAGATAATCCTTGATTTTACTCGACAAGTCTGTTTTTGATCAAGAATAGGGATCTACTCCATAGCGTGGTTTCATTTTTTGGCTCATATCTTCTTTTTGCCAGACGATCAAGGTCCGTTGCGTACTAAGATAGTTCCTTACTTGGATGTTCTGTCTTTTGTGTCTTTGAGCTCCTGGTGTATGCAAGTATCTTCCATTTGTTTTGTACTTTTGCTACCTCACCCTTGTTTTGTTGCTACTTTTTCAGGCCATATTTTTTAGTTACCCTTTTTCCCAAGTAGTATTGCTTCGCTTTTTCTTGGTGGACTATTTACTGTTCATTCCCAGTTGTTGCTTCTGTTGTACAAACCCCGTTCCCATACAAGTTGGGAAATTGTGTTAGATGTAAATATAAACGGAATACAATGATTTGCAAATCCTTTTCAACCCATATTCAGTTGAATGCACTACAAAGACAAGATATTTGATGTTCAAACTCATAAACTTTATTTTTTATTGGCAAATAATAATTAACTTAGAATTTCATGGCTGCAACACGTGCCAAAGTAGTTGGGAAAGGGCATGTTCACCACTGTGTTACATGGCCTTTCCTTTTAACAACACTCAGTAAAGGTTTGGGAACTGAGGAGACACATTTTTGAAGCTTCTCAGGTGGAATTCTTTCCCATTCTTGCTTGATGTACAGCTTAAGTTGTTCAACAGTCCGGGGGTCTCCCTTGTGCTATTTTAGGCTTCATAATGCGCCACACATTTTCAATGGGAGACAGGTCTGGACTACAGGCAGGCCAGTCTAGTACCCGCACTCTTTTACTATGAAGCCACGTTGATGTAACACGTGGCTTGGCATTGTCTTGCTGAAATAAGCAGGGGCGTCCATGGTAACGTTGCTTGGATGGCAACATATGTTGCTCCAAAACCTGTATGTACCTTTCAGCATTAATGGCGCCTTCGCAGATGTGTAAGTTACCCATGTCTTGGGCACTAATACACCCCCATACCATCACACATGCTGGCTTTTCCACTTTGCGCCTATAACAATCCGGATGGTTCTTTTCCTCTTTGGTCCGGAGGACACGACATCCACAGTTTCCAAAAACAATTTGAAATGTGGACTCGTCAGACCACAGAACACTTTTCCACTTTGTATCAGTCCATCTTAGATGAGCTCAGGCCCAGCGAAGCCGACGGCGTTTCTGGGTGTTGTTGATAAACGGTTTTCGCCTTGCATTAGAGAGTTTTAACTTGCACTTACAGATGTAGCGACCAACTGTAGTTACTGACAGTGGGTTTCTGAAGTGTTCCTGAGCCCATGTGGTGATATCCTTTACACACTGATGTCACTTGTTGATGCAGTACAGCCTGAGGGATGGAAGGTCACGGGCTTAGCTGCTTACGTGCAGTGATTTCTCCAGATTCTCTGAACCCTTTGATGATATTACGGAGCGTAGATGGTGAAATCCCTAAATTCCTTGCAATTTTTCTTAAACTGTTCAACAATTTGCTCACACATTTGTTGACAAAGTGGTGACCCTCGCCCCATCCTTGTTTGTGAATGACTGAGCATTTCATGGAATCTACTTTTATACCCAATCATGGCACCCACCTGTTCCCAATTTGCCTGCACACCTGTGGGATGTTCCAAATAAGCATTTGATGAGCATTCCTCAACTTTATCAGTATTTATTGCCACCTTTCCCAACTTCTTTGTCACGTGTTGCTGGCATCAAATTCTAAAGTTAATGATTATTTGCAAAAAAAGGAAAATGTTTATCAGTTTGAACATCAAATATGTTGTCTTTGTAGCATATTCAACTGAATATGGGTTGAAAATGATTTGCAAATCATTGTATTCCGTTTATATTTACATCTAACACAATTTCCCAACTCATATGGAAACGGGGTTTGTACTTTCTCTCTTGTTTGCTTTTTGTTGTACTTTGTGTTTCTTCCAAGCCTCATGCTTCACTTTTTGTTGGGACTTTTTTTTGTGGCCATTTTTCCTTGTCAGCTTCTGTGGAATAAACCCTTTGTTTTTTTGTGAAACTGATCTGCCTTGCTTCTTGGGTTCCTGCCTCACGACTCTTGAGAGAAATGTCAACATTCACATTCGCCTTTGGTTCAGTAACTACAAAAAAACATTGTTTATGGTAAAAAAATATATATCTGTGACGCTGCCGCATGTCGGCTGTTGACGTGAATCCAGGATGCAAAGTGCAAGCAGGCGGTCTCTGCTAGGGTACCAGGTAGAAGAAAAGTAACGAGTGTAGCAGGAACTCAGAAAGCAACAAAACACTGACTACGTTTCCATGCACTAATTCAGTCTGATTTCTACAAAACCCAAAAGCAGTGGAGTTGTCACGTTGTGTAAATGGTAAATAAAAAGAGAATACAATGATTTGCAAATCCTTTTCAACTTACCGGTATATTCAATTGAATAGACTGCAAAGACAAGATATTTCATGTTCACACTGAGAAACTTCATTTTTTTTGGAAATAATCATGAATTGAATTTAATGTTAGCAACAATTTGCAAAAAAGTTATCAGAGGGGCATTTTTACCACTGTGTTACATGGCCTTTCCTTTTAACAACACTCAGTAAATGTTTGGGAACTGAGGAGACACATTTTTGAAGTAGAATTCTTTCCCATTCTTGCTTGATGTACAGCTTAAGTTGTTCAACAGTCTCCCTTCTCATATTTTAGGCTTCATAACGCGCCACACATTTTCAATGGGAGACAGGTCTGGACTACAGGCAGGCCAGTCTAGTACCCGCACTCTTTTACTATGAAGCCACGTTGATGTAACACGTGGCTTGGCATTGTCTTGCTGAAATAAGCAGGGGCGTCCATGGTAACGTTGCTTGGATGGCAACATTTGTTGCTCCAAAAGCTGTATGTACCTTTCAGCATTAATGGTGCCTTCACAAATGTGTAATTTACCCATGTCTTGGGCACTAATACACCCCCATACCATCACACATGCTGGCTTTTCAAATGTGCGCCTAAAACAATCGGGTTGGTTCTTTTCCTCTTTGGTCCGGAGGGCACGACGTCCACAGTTTCCAAAAACGATTTGAAATGTGGACTCGTCAGACCACAGAACACTTTTCCACTTTGCATCAGTCCATCTTAGATGACCTCAGGCCCAGCGAAACCGGCGGCGTTTCTGGGTGTTGTTGATAAATGGCTTTCACTTTGCATAGTAGAGTTTTAACTTGCACTTACAGATGTAGCGACCAACTGTAGTTACTGACAGTGGGTTTCTGATGTGTTCCTGAGCCCATGTGGTGATATCCTTTACACACTGATGTTGGTTTTTGATGCAGTACCGCCTGAGGGATCCAAGGTCACGGGCATTCGATGTTGGTTTTCAGCCTCGCTGCTTACGTGCAGTGATTTCTCCAGATTCTCTGAACCTTTTGATGATATTACGGAGCGTAGATGGTGAAATCCCTAAATTCCTTGCAATTGCTGGTTGGGAAATGTTGTTCTTAAACAATTTGCTCAGGCATTTGTTGACAAAGTGGTGACCCTCGCCCCGTCCTTGTTTGTGAACGACTGAGCATTTCATGGAAGCTGCTTTTATACCCAATCATGGCACCCACCTGTTCCCAATTAGCCTGTTCACCTGTGGGATGTTCCAAATAAGTGTTTGATGAGCATTCCTCAACTTTCTCAGTCTTTTTTGCCACTTGTGCCAGCTTTTTTGAAACAAGTTGCAGGCATCAAATTCCAAATGAGCTAATATTTGCACAAAATAACAAAGTTTTCCAGTTCGAACGTTAAGTATCTTGTCTTTGCAGTCTATTCAATTGAATATAAGTTGAAAAGGTTTTGCAAATCATTGTATTCTCTTTTTATTTACCGTTTACACAACGTGACAACTTCACTGCTTTTGGGTTTTGTATCCTAATTAGTCTCAAAAGAAGCATTCTACAACCCATGGAAACACCTTCATACGATCAAGTATGGCTTTTCAAAAGTCGGCCTGACACACCTAGATTATGCGATTGAAAACCTACTGACCAGAAAGGTACTGCAGCATACTGTCACGTTTTCCAATATCACATGACCTCTCTCTGCTCATTTGCTCCAGAGTCCAGTCCATAGTGGATCTAACATAATAGTGAGAGTCCAGTCCATAGAGGATCTAACATAATAGTGAGAGTCCAGTCCATAGTGGATCTAACATAATAGTGTGAGAGTCCAGTCCATAGTGGATCTAACATAATAGTGTGAGAGTCCAGTCCATAGTGGATCTAACATAATAGTGTGAGAGTCCAGTCCATAGTGGATCTAACATAATAGTGAGAGTCCAGTCCATAGTGGATCTAACATAATAGTGTGAGAGTCCAGTCCATAGTGGATCTAATATAATAGTGTGAGAGTCCAGTCCATAGTGGATCTAACATATAGTGAGAGTCCAGTCCATAGTGGATCTAACATAATAGTGTGAGAGTCCAGTCCATAGTGGATCTAACATAATAGTGTGAGAGTCCAGTCCATAGTGGATCTAACATAATAGTGTGAGAGTCCAGTCCATAGTGGATCTAACATAACAGTGAGAGTCCAGTCCATAGTGGATCTAACATAATAGTGTGAGAGTCCAGTCCATAGAGGATCTAACATAATAGTGAGAGTCCAGTCCATACTGGATCTAACATAATAGTGTGAGAGTCCAGTCCATAGTGGATCTAATATAATAGTGTGAGAGTCCAGTCCATAGAGGATCTAACATAATAGTGAGAGTCCAGTCCATAGTGGATCTAACATAATAGTGAGAGTCCAGTCCATAATGGATCTAACATAATAGTGTGAGAGTCCAGTCCATAGTGGATCTAACATAATAGTGAGAGTCCAGTCCATAGTGGATCTAACATAATAGTGAGAGTCCAGTCCATAGTGGATCTAACATAATAGTGTGAGAGTCCAGTCCATAGTGGATCCAACATAATAGTGTGAGAGTCCAGTCCATAGTGGATCTAACATAATATTGTGAGAGTCCAGTCCATAGTGGATCTAACATAATAGTAAGAGTCCAGTCCATAGCAGGATTTGAGGATCGATAGTAGAGCATAAAGATCTGGTATCGACGGTCGATCCGCATATCACTACCGTCAGTTTCAACTCGTCATGTCGATAACTTTGTGCAAAAACAGCACTTCATGTTTAACATGAACACTGTATCTCAGTTGTTTAGACGGTAATGTCTTTGTACAACTTTACATTGACGTTTATTAATGTGGAAAGACGTTAATGTCTCCTGTTTTCATGTTAACATTTAAACAAGGCATGCACATGCCGATCATCCAGGCTGGCAAATGGTATCGGGTTCATTTTAATCTATTGTTCGATTAATTTAATTATTGAATATCGGCCCATGTCTACTTAACTGTCAAATCTTTAGAACTGCAACAATAATGAATGTTTGTGTCAACCATAAAGCACAGCTATATTTCTAGTAGGGATGTCTGATAATGGCTTTTTTGCCGATATCCGATATTCCAATATTGTCCAACTCTTAATTACCGATACCGATATCAACCGATACCGATATATACAGTCGTGGAATTAACACATTATTATGCCTAATTTGGACAACCAGGTATGGTGAAGATAAGGTCCTTTTTTTAAAAATTAATTAAATAAAATAATATAAATAAATTAAAAGCATTTTCTTGAATAAAAAAGAACGTAAAACAATATAAAAACAGTTACATAGAAACTAGTAATGAATGAAAATGAGTCAAATTAACTGTTAAAGGTTAGTACTATTAGTGGACCAGCAGCACGCACAATCATGTGTGCTTACGGACTGTATCCCTTGCACACTGTATTGATATATATTGATATATAATGTAGGAAGCAGAATATTAATTACAGAAAGAAACAACCCTTTTGTGTGAATGAGTGTAAATGGGGGAGGGAGGTTTTTTGGGTTGGTGCACTAATTGTAAGTGTATCTTGTGTTTTTTATGTTGATTTAATTAAATAAAAAAAATTTAAAAAAAAATACCGATAATTTCCGATATTACATTTTAAAGCATTTATCGGCTGATAATATCGGCAGCCCCGATATTATCGGACATCCCTAGTTTCAACTCGTCATGTCGATAACTTTGTGCAAAAACAGCATTTTATGTTTAACATGAACACTGTATCTCAGTTGTTTAGACGGTAATGTCTTTGTACAACTTTACATTGATGTTTATTAATGTGGAAAGACGTTAATGTCTCCTGTTTTCATGTTAACATTTAAACGAGGCATGCACATGCCGATCATCCAGGCTGGCAAAGTTATCGGGTTCATTTTAATCTATTGTTCGATTCATTTAATTATTGATATCGCCCCATGTCTACTTAACTGTCAAATCTTTAGAACTGCAACAATAATGAATGTTTGTGTCAACCATAAAGCACAGATATATTTCTAGTAGGGATGTCTGATAATGGCTTTTTTGCCGATATCCGATATTCCAATATTGTCCAACTCTTAATTACCGATACCGATATCAACCGATACCGATATATACAGTCGTGGAATTAACACATTATTATGCCTAATTTGGACAACCAGGTATGGTGAAGATAAGGTCCTTCTTTTAAAAATTAATAAAATAAAATAATATAAATAAATTAAAAACATTTTCTTGAATAAAAAAGAAAGTAAAATAATATAAAAACAGTTACATAGAAACTAGTAATGAATGAAAATGAGTCAAATTAACTGTTAAAGGTTAGTACTATTAGTGGAGCAGCAGCACGCACAATCATGTGTGCTTACGGACTGTATCCCTGCAGACTGTATTGATATATATTGATATATAATGTAGGAACCAGAATATTAATAACAGAAAGAAACAACCCTTTTGTGTGAATGAGTGTAAATGGGGGAGGGTTTTTTTTTGGGTTAGTGCACTAATTGTAAGTGTATCTTGTGTTTTTATGTTGATTTAATTAAAAACAAACAAAAAATACCGATCATTTCCGATATTACATTTTAAAGCATTTATCGGCCGATAATATCGGCAGCCCGATATTATCGGACATCCCTAGTTTCAACTCGTCATGTCGATTCATTGAATTATTGATATCGCCCCATGTCTACTTAACTGTCAAATCTTTAGAACTGCAACAATAATGAATGTTTGTGTCAACCATAAAGCACATATATTAGAGATGTCCGATAATATCGGCCTGCCGATGTTATCGGACGATAAATGCTTTAAAATGTACTATCGAAAATTATCGGTGTTGTTTTATTTTTATTTTTTTATTAAATCAACATAAAAATTAGTGCACCAACCCAAAAAACCTCCCTCCCCCATTCACACTCATTCACACAAAAGGGTTGCTTCTTTCTATTATTAATATTGTGCTTCCTACATTATATATCAATATATATCAATACAGTCTGCAAGGGATACAGTCCGTAAGCACACATGATTGTGCGTGCTGCTGCTCCACTAATAGTACTAACCTTTAACAGTTCATTTTACTCATTTTCATTAATTACTAGTTTCTATGTAACTGTTTTTATATTGTTTTACTTTCTTTTTTATTCAAGAAAATGTTTTTAATTTATTTATCTTATTTTATTTTATTATTTTTAAAAAAAAAGTACCTTATCTTCACCATACCTGGTTGTCCAAATTAGGCATAATAATGTGTTAATTCCACGACTGTATATATCGGTATCGGTTGATATCGGTAATTAAAGATTTGGACAATATCGGAATATCGGATATTGGCAAAAAGCCATTATCGGACATCCCTAACAGATATATTTATAGATTAAACAATAAGTGCATTTTTCCCCAGTAAAAAGGTCAAAGTAATGCTGTTTAAGGAGTTTTCCACCAGATTCATGTTAGTTTGGCCGCAAATGCCCAATCCTCCATCCACCTTACACTTGACCTTGCAGCACAGGAAGCCATGATTTCCCACTCTCACTAATGCATCAAAACAAAACAAAAAAACGTGTGACGAAATCGCCTGTTCATGCTCCCGTGGTGAGGGGTTAAGATGGTCGTGGTAAAAAGAGAGGCTGGCGTGTAGAAGGAAACATGTCAAAGAAATGTTGTGATGGGGCAATGACGTCAGCAGAGGGAAACACTAGCGAGCGGGCGCGCGCGCCAGTGGCAAGCATGAATAGAGGCAAGCTCGGCGGCGCGCACCAGGGGGGCGGGGCTCCGAGG
The DNA here is from genome assembly GCF_033978785.1 of Entelurus aequoreus. NCBI lineage: Eukaryota > Metazoa > Chordata > Actinopteri > Syngnathiformes > Syngnathidae > Entelurus > Entelurus aequoreus. The sequence goes on along the minus strand of NC_084731.1, from coordinate 13,521,106 downwards.
CCTGGCTTGGCGACAAGGGGGTGGGGGCGGAGCCTATCGCCATGAGTCCTCGCGTGTGTGTGCGTGCGCACCGCTCCTCCGATTAGGCGCCCCACCCCCCCCGAGTCTGGAGCAGCAAAGCGGCGGAGCTTCACTGGCTCTCCTCGGTGCGGGATATACAGCAGCGGAGAGCGGCATGGACACGGAAGGGAGCCCGAGCAGCCTGTCGTCCGGCACGGACAACTCCCCCCACGACCCATGGTAAAAAAAAAAAAAAAATGGACGAAAAAAAAAAAAAAAGCCAAAACGAACAACCGCCTTTTCCCGCCCGTTTGCCGAGTTCACCTTGGACTTTTTAACGAGTTTGAGTCGGTGCCGAGACAAAAGACGAGCACGCTGGCGTGTGCGTGTCGGTAAGGATAGGTGTGGGATGGACCCGCACGGAGCTCCTCTCCTTTCCAACCTCCATCGTCCTCCCCGGCAGGACACTGTAGCCCGTCTTTTGGCCTCGTCCTCCGGGGGGATTATACCCGCCGGCCCGTAGGGGGGGACCTGGCAACATGGCCGATTCTTTTTTGACTACTTTGATGATGATGCTCTCTCTCTCTCACACACGACGGCGTGGTGCTTGTAAGGAACACGCGTGTTGTTGCCCTCCCTGACTTACCGCTTGTCTTTCTCTCATTCAGCAAAATGTTCATCGGGGGTCTGAGTTGGCAGACGACGCAAGGTGAGATGTCCCGCATGCTACTTTATGCACACACGCACGCATGCATGCATGAAAAACTGCAAATAGTTCAACGCTTTTTCTGCTCGGCGAGGATCAGCTCTGAGGATTTAGACTTGCCGAGACGCGAGGATTAGCGTGGCAAACACACACTTGCGTGTCCTTTCCCCGCACACTGTCCACGCCACGTCTAATATGTAACGATCGATGATCCATTTCTAAGTTTACACATTGATGGCGTGTTGTTTTGCTGCACACACACACACACTGTTTATTCCCGCCACTATGCCCGGCTCCCCCCCCCCCCCCCATTTGGTGTTATACTGCCGGCAATGGTGTCCTTCCTAACAACAACAACAACAATCACCCGCCAGCTTGGTTTGTTTGTCACCAATGCATAAACACAGGCCTGGGCAATTATTTAGACTCGGGAGGGCCAAATTTAGAGAGTAAAAATGTGTCTGGGGGCCGGTATATCTATGTTTTAGGAAAACTAATACAAAACCTCACAATAAAGTCTGATTGAATGCTAAAAATGTTATGACAGACCGCCTTAAAAACGGAATGGAATTTTAAATATTTCTATGAACGATAAAACACTGAATATCAGTGTTTCCCATAAACTGCCAAGATACCTGTGGGGGCGTGGTCACCATGACATCATCGAGTAATTTGCATAATTTACTACAATATATGATTTTCTCTAAAAGGGCTCAAAAAATTTATACTTACTAATTAATAATAACAGTTTTGTTTTAAACGTCCATCCATCCATTTTACAATATAATTACAACACTTTATGTACATATTTATATACAGATTTGAACAATAAGTTATTCACTGAAATATATTTATTAATTGTGGTTCTTACAAAAAATATATCTTATAAAATATAAAAGTTAAAATGTCTCTTAAAGCTCTGCCCCTTTAATTAGTGCATACTAAATAATTTAACTTTAGCCTACTACTACAACCATATTATTTACCAGCAACATAAAGTGAAACAGAGGCAGAGGTGTCCTGCCACAGTCATCCATCCATCCATTTTGTACCGCTTATTCCCTTCGGGGTCGCGGGGGGCGCTGGAGCCTATCTCAGCTACAATCGGGCAGAAGGCGGGGTACACCCTGGACAAGTCGCCACCTCATCGCAGGGCCAACACAGATAGACAGACAACATTTACACACTAGGGCCAATTTAGTGTTGCCAATCATCCCCAGATGCATGTTTTTGGAGGTGGGAGGAAGCCGGAGTACCCGGAGGGAACCCACGCAGTCACGGGGAGGACATGCAAACTCCACACAGAAAGATCCCGAGGCCGGGATTGAACTCACGACTACTCAGGACCTTCGTTTTGTGAGGCAGACGCACTAACCCCTCTGCCACCGTGCTGCCTGCCACAGTCAGTAACAAATAAACAGAAAACAGTAGTGATCAAATACAAATAAGGCAACAAGAGAAGTATCCTACACTTCTCTTTTGTAAAGTAAATTTGAACAGCCTATATGGGCATCTACATCAACTATATGATTTGCCTGAGAAGCTGGACAGGACAAAAAAAAAAAAAGCCGAAAAATCTATTTGTGGCAGACGTAATTCTTTCGTGGCGGGCCGCCACAAAACACTGGAATATTGAGAACATATGAACGTCACACCCCCTCTCGATCGACATATTTTACAATCAAGCCACACCCACACTGCTTGGTGCCTCGTCTGACCTGCTGTGACGTAGATTACCATAGTAACTAGTAGGGTTGTACAGTATACGGGTAAAACTTTTCGGAGTATAAGTCGCTCCGGAGTATAAGTCGCACCTGCCGAAAATGCATAATAAAGAAGGAAAAAAACATACACTACCGTTCAAAAGTTTGGGGTCACCCAAACAATTTTGTGGAATAGCCTTCATTTCTAAGAACAAGAATAGACTGTCGAGTTTCAGATGAAAGTTCTCTTTTTCTGGCCATTTTGAGCGTTTAATTGACCCCACAAGTGTGATGCTCCAGAAACTCAATCTGCTCAAAGGAAGGTCAGTTTTGTAGCTTCTGTAACGAGCTAAACTGTTTTCAGATGTGTGAACATGATTGCACAAGGGTTTTCTAATCATCAATTAGCCTTCTGAGCCAATGAGCAAACACATTGTACCATTAGAACACTGGAGTGATAGTTGCTGGAAATGGGCCTCTATACACCTATGTAGATATTGCACCAAAAACCAGACATTTGCAGCTAGAATAGTCATTTACTACATTAGCAGAGTGTATTTCTTTAAAGTTAAGACTAGTTTAAAGTTATCTTCATTGAAAAGTACAGTGCTTTTCCTTAAAAAATAAGGACATTTCAATGTGACCCAAAATTTTGAACGGTAGTGTATATAAGTCGCACTGGAGTATAAGTCAGATTTTTTGGGGAAAATTATTTGATAAAAGCCAACACCAAGAATAGACATTTGAAAGGCAATTTAAAATAAATAAAGAATAGTGGACAACAGGCTGAATAAGTGTACGTTATATGAGGCATAAATAACCAACTGAGAACGTGCCTGGTATGTTAACGTAACATATTATGGTAAGAGTCATTCAAATAACTATAACATATAGAACATGCTATACGTTTACCAAACAATCTGTCACTCCTAATCGATAAATCCCATGAAATCTTATACGTCTAGTCTCTTCCGTGAATAAGCTAAATAATAGTATTTGATATTTTATGGTAATGTGTTAATAATTTCACACATATGTTGCTCCTGAGTATAAGTCGCACCCCCGGCCAAACTATGAAAAAAACTGCGACTTATAGTCCGAAAAATACAGTACTATAGTACCGCAATACTAATGAATCATATTCGGTACCATACCGCCTCTGAAAAGTACCGGTCCCTAAGATTTTTTGTTGAAATTAAGCCAATAATGCAGTTTTTTCTGATCCCTTTTATTTAGAAAAGTACCGAAAAGTATCGAAATAATATTGGTATCAGGATAACACTAGTCACTAAAATATCATGCAAAAGTGCAGATTCCAACCATAGAAATACTTTGTATAGTTCAAGACTTACGATCATTAGAAAACATCACTGCACATCATAATGGCAGATACACTTTCCATCTTAAAGATATAAAAACATTTTTTGGGAATGCCCGGCCGGCCAGATTGAAAAGCTTAACGGGCCGCATGTGGCCCCCGGGCCTTAATTTGCCCAGGTCTGCATAAACACCACGTCCACGTCTCACCCGGCAACGTTGTGGTTTCTCCCCCCCAGAGGGCTTGAAGGACTACTTCTGCAAATTTGGCGAGGTGAAGGAGTGCCTGGTGATGCGAGATCCCATCACCAAGAGGTCGAGGTAAGCGGGAGGCGTGTGCGCCCCGCCGTCCAATCACGACGTCCGACCCCTCTCTCCAGTCTTGATTGTTATTTTTTGAAATACCCAATGATTGTCTCTCCCAGGGGGTTCGGGTTTGTCACGTACGCGGACCAGGCCGGCGTGGAGAAAGTTTTGGCCCAAAACAGACACGAGCTGGACTCAAAAACGGTAAGTGCAACTTCTCACCCCCCCTTACTCACCGTATGGCTTGTAAAGTTAGGGAGTACATTTTGGAGCAACATTTTCCCTCCTCCTCTTCTCTCTCCGTGCTCATTTCCCCCTCCAAATCCTGGTTCAGGGCGCCCGACATGAAAGCGTTCATTCTTGGGCTTCATTGCCATGGTTACCTGGTGGGGACCTGAATGGGGTCGGAGCCCCCCCCTTGCAAAATGGCTCACATGGTTTATGCAGAGAGTTCGCAACTTTTTCTTTTGGTCGTTTCCTTGTGGTCCTCCTAATAGGGGGGGAAAAACATCTGGCTCTGAATGTTAGGAGAGACGCTGTGTGAGGCCCCTGAATGCCCCTTAGTCCAATTTGGATGTGTGTGGACTTAATGACTCTGCTTGTGTAATTTCCCCTCCTACACCAACATGTGGGCGCACAGGACAGAAATGTGTCATACAACTACATGTATGATGCTGTGACACTCCTATTTCAATCTGGGGCCCCGTTTACACTGCACAGTGCACACCAAATCAGATTGTTTTGCCCGCAAGTGACAGATTGGATTCTAAACGCTCCAAAGTGCTTCAAATCTGATCTTTTTGCATTAGGAGGTAGACCGAATCTTTTCAATTGGGACTTCGGTATGAATAGAAACGCAACTTTTTTTGTCCGTTTTGGGCGAACTATGTCATTCGCGTGGATACGTCATCACTAGGGGTGTAACGGTACACAAAAATTTCGGTTCAACAATATACATTTTTGGGTTATTTATAGGGATGTCCGATAATGGCTTTTTTTTTTTTTTTTTTTTTTTTTTTTTTTTTTTTTTTTTTTTTTTTTGGTTTTTTTGTTTTTGCCGATATCTGATATTCCGATATTGTCCAACTCTTTAATTACCGATACCGATATCAACCGATATATGCAGTCGTGGAATTAACACATTATTATGCCTAATTTGGACAACCATGTATGGTGAAGATAAGGTACTTTAAAAAAAAACCCAACAAAACAAGATAACTAAATTAAAAACATTTTCTTGAATAAAAAAAGAAAGTAAAACAATATAAAAACAGTTACATAGAAACTAGTAATTAATGAAAATGAGTAAAATTAACTGTTAAAGGTTAGTACTATTAGTGGACCAGCAGCACACACAATCATGTGTGCTTACGGACTGTATCCTTTGCAGACTGTATTGATATATATTGATATATAATGTAGGAACCAGAATATTGATAACAGAAAGAAATGGGGGGAGGGAGGTTTTTTGGGTTGGTGCACTAATTGTAAGTGTATCTTGTGTTTTTTATGTTGATTTAATTAAAAAAAAACAAAAACAAAAAAAAACGATACAGATAAAAAAACCCCCGATACCGATAATTTCCGATATTACATTTTAACGCATTTATCGGCCGATAATATCGGCAGGCCGATATTATCGGACATCCCTAGTTATTTATTTACCAAATTTGCAAAATCTTCCACCAAAAATATTTTTCTTAGTGGAATATTTGATGTGAAGTAATGGGAACCTTGGATAGGTCAATAATTCATAATAACATTGATTTTGATTCAATATTATGTTTTGAGCAATGACAGTTTGAAAGGAAAAAAAACAGCTTTGTTTTATTAGTCAACATTGCAACTTTTTTGAAATTACATTTAACCTTTAAGCTTTTTTATTTCACTTTTGTTATGTTTTTTTAAAATTTTAATAGTATTATTAGAATGTGCCGTGGGCCTTTAAAACATTAGCTGTGGGCCGCAAATGGCCTCCGGGCCACACTTTTGACACACCTGCTATAGATAATAAAAAATAAAATCTATGGATAAAAAGCAGAGCCTGACGACGCATGCGCGTTTATCATAACTCTCTCTCTCTGTCTCTGCCCCTCCCTCACCAATGCTGCTGCGCGCACAATTTGTTTTGTTTTTAACCCCTTCTTAACCCTGAACGTACATTGAAAATACACGCAACCCTAACTCAAAATGCCGGACATTTGAGCCATTTAAGGAACTCCGCCCTGACAGCTCCGCAAAAGAGGACATGTCCGGTGAAAAGAGGACGTATGGTCAGTCTATCCTAGCCCGTTAGCTGCTAGCATGCCGTGTGTTGTGCCTCGGTGTGCATTGTTTACACAACTTGCGTTACGCAGTTCGGTACACCTCCGAACTGAACCGACACCCCCGTACCGAAACGGTTCAATACAAATACACGTACCGTTACACCCCTAGTCATCACAACATCCGGCTTCGGTGAGCTAAGGTATTTTTTCGGCGACCAAATTTTTTTAGGTGTATCACTAGTCAATAGTGCGCAAATAGTAGGCTATATGTAATACATGAATATTTGTATACCGTATTTTTCGGATTATAAATCACAGTTTTTTTCATAGTTTGGCCGGGGGTGCGATTTATACTCTGGAGCGATTTATGTGTGAAATTATTAACACTTTACCGTAAAATATCAAATAATATTATTTAGAAGCGACACAGAGGAAGAAGATTTCATCGATTTTAGTGATTAGGGGTGACAGATTGTTTGGTAAACGTATAGCATGTTCTATATGTTATAGTTATTTGAATGACTCTTACCATAATATGTTACGTTAACATACCAGGCACGTTTTCAGTAGGTTATTTATGCCTCATATAACGTACACTTATTCAGCCTGTTGTTCACTATTCTTTATTTATTTTAAATTGCCTTTCAAATGTCTATTCTTGGTGTTGGATTTTATCAAATAAATTTCCCAGAAAAATGCGACTCATATATGTTTTTTTCCTTCTTTATTATGCATTTTCGGCCGGTGCGACTTATACTCCGGAGCGATTTATAATCCGAAAAATACGGTACTTTGATTCCAAAGAAATAGCGATAGTGTTCTGTCGATGTCTGCGCACAATTATTTCAAATATTTGCCTGGAACAAAATACCCGTTGACAACAACTGCCGGGTGTACAAATAAATAGTGATTTTCAATTATGTGTATTTTTGACCAGCAAGCATGTAGACAATTACAGCGTGACAAAATTCCCATTCTAGACTAACGGACACTAAGCATGTATACAAATACAGTGTGAGGAAGTTGACATTGACGCAAACAATGGCAGCTTACATTTTTGTTTTGATCACCATTTTAACAGGAATATTAATTTCAGTGACCGCCAAACTACGACAAGTCGTGCCAGCACACGTGTGTAAAACAAAATCCAGCAGCAAACATGACGTGGTAGCGTATTGCAATGGACGTTAATATCGAGTTACGCAGTTCCTTGCAAGAAGCAACCAAATTTGACAGAACACCGGAATTGAGGCGTATGCTGTCCTGTATTTGCTTACATTGTGTAAGTTGTTTACATAGCAGCCATAAAAAGATTAGAACCCTCCCAAATATATTACACTATACCAGGGGTCACCAACGCGGTGCCCGCGGGCACCAGGTAGCCCGTAAGGACCAGATGAGTAGCCCGCTGGCCTGTTCTAAAAATAGCTCAAATAGCAGCACTTACCAGTGAACTGCCTCTATTTTTAAAATTGTATTTATTTACTAGCAAGCTGGTCTCACTTTGCTCGACATTTTTAATTCTAAGAGAGACAAAACTCAAATAGAATTTGAAAATCCAAGAAAATATTTTAAAGACTTGGTCTTCACTTGTTTAAATAAATTCATTAATTTTTTTACTTTGCTTCTCATAAATTTCAGAAAGACAATTTTAGAGAAAAAATACAACCTTAAAAATGATTTTAGGATTTTTAACCACATATACCTTTTTACCTTTTAAATTCCTTCTTCTTCTTTCCTGACAATTTAAATCAATGTAATTTTTTTTTATTGTAAACAATAATAAATACATTTTAATTTAATTCTTCATTTTAGCTTCTGTTTTTTCGACAAAGAATATTTGTGAAATATTTCTTCAAACTTATTATGATTAAAATAAAAAAAAATGATTCTGGCAAATCTAGAAAATCTGTAAAATCAAATTTAAATGTTATTTCAAAGTGTTTTGAATTTCTTTAAAAATTTTGTTCTGGAAAATCTAGAAGAAATAAGGATTTGTCTTTGTTAGAAATATAGCTTGGTCCAATTTGTTATATATTCTAACAAAGTGTAGATTAGATTTTAACCTATTTAAAACATGTCATCAAAATTCTAAAATTAATCTTAATCAGGAAAAATTGCTAATGATGTTCCGTAAATTATTTTTTTAATTTTTTCAAAAAGATTCGAATTAGCTAGTTTTTCTCTTCTTTTTTTCGGTTGAATTTTGAATTTTAAACAGTCGAAATTGAAGATAAACTATGTTTCAAAATTTAATTGTCATTTTTTTCGTGTTTTCTCCTCTTTTAAACCGTTCAATTAAGTGTAAATATCATTAATTATTAATAATAACATAGAGTTAAAGGTAAATTGAGCAAATTGGCTATTTCTGGCAATTTATTTAAGTGTGTATCAAACTGGTAGCCCTTCGCATTAATCAGTACCCAAGAAGTAGCTCTTGGTTTCAAAAAGGTTGGTGACCCCTGCACTATACATATCCATTTATACTTTATATTACTTTATTTTTACGTAAAAAGCACAGATTATTAAGGTGTGTCCACTTTTAATTTGTAGTAGTAGTGGCGCCTTTCTTATTCATTAATGGAATCCGGTCAACTTCCATTGTTTTTACTTCATCGAATTGCTCATGCAAGTGACGTCGAGGCCACACGTGAAGTCCGGTAAAGATCACACATTACTTGCAGTGCAAACCGTCCGCTGGAAAAATCAGATTTGGTGCAAATCAGATGGGGGCCACTTTGGCCTGCAGTGTAAACGCAGTCTATGCAGGTGTTGTCAGCTTCTGGCCTTTTCTAACCACGTGTGCAAACACACGGAACAACAGGATGGTTTAAGAGTGAAAACGAGTGCCACACCACGGGCCCAGGTTGGAGAAAGGTGGTGTTGGTTAGTTGTTGGAGCAAGCCTGTTGCCGGGGGTGACGCCAGCCACTAGAGACAGTCCTCTAAGTACACAGCCTGTTGGGATTTATGTCTCCATAACAACTTCTCAGCTCGTTTGCATTTTAGACACTTGTGTATGTGTTTAGCTGTGCTGTGGAAACACACACACACACACACACACACACACACACACACACACACACACACACACACACACACACACACACAATCTTTACGCATCTGGCTAGAGTTTTGTTGTGTCTGATGTGGAGATGTTTTTTGAAATAGTAGAAACCATATTTAAATTGAACTGCAAAGTTGCCTTTGTCGTTGGGGGGGTGCTCTGTTGGGAATTGTTCCTCGAGTCAGTTGTTAGGATCTTTTTTGCTTGAAAACTGTTTCTAGGCAATTGTAAACTATTATTTTGAAAGTCATGTTGGTCTTTTAGAGCTGGGCCAAGATGGTACGCGTGTGATGTTTTTGCTGGTTTGGAGGAAGCGGATTTTGAAAGCGCAGTAGCCTGACAAGCCCCTGATACGGTTAGGACTTGTCCTATTATACATCGGAATATCAGGCAAAAGAATACTAATGTTGGTGACATATACAAGCTGAATTTGTAGAGCGGAACATGTGCTGTTTATCCAACCACACAATAAGACGATTAATAGTCAGTGTTTCCCATAAACTGCCAAGATGCCTGTGGTGGTGGGGGCGTGACTATGGGCGTGGTCACCATGACATCATCGAGTAATTTGCATAATTTACTACAATGATATGATTTTCTCTAAAAAGGCTCAAAAAATGTATACTTACTAATTAATAATAACAGTTTTGTTTTAAACGTCCATCCATCCATCCATTGTACAATATAATTACAACACTTTATGTACATATTTATATACAGATTTGAACAATAAGTTATTCACTGAAATATATTTATTAATTGTGGTTCTTACAAAAAATATATCTTATGAAATATAAAAGCTAAAATGTCTCTAAAAGCTCTGCCCCTTTAATTAGTGCATACTAAATAATTTAACTTTAGCCTACTACTACAACCATATTATTTACCAGCAACATAAAGTGAAACAGAGGCAGAGGTGTCCTGCCACAGTCAGTAACAAATAAACAGAAAACAGTAGTGGTCAAATACAAATAAGGCAACAAGAGAAGTATCCTACACTTCTCTTTTGTAAAGTAAATCTTAACAGCCTATATGGACATCTACATCAACTATATGATTTGCCTGAGAAGCTGGACAGGACATAAAAAAAAAAAATGTTTTAAATTTATTTTTATTTTAATTTTTATTTTATTTGTGGCGGACGTAATTCTTTTGTGGCGGGCCGCCACAAATAAATGAATGTGTGGGAAACACTGATGTTAGTTGATTTGAGTAATTTATTGATTAGATTGTTTGAATAATCGAGTAATCGGATAAAACTAAATATGCATGTTTTAAGAAAGATACTGTGGTTGAAATAAATCTTTTTTCTGCCGTCATGCTCATAGATATTGCACTTTTAACATAAATAATACAACATTTTTTTTTTTAAAGTTGTGCGGTCTATTGCAGTGCAGAAACTATGTTTGCGTGTATAAAGTTCTGGCCACTCCCTATTGTATTGGTTTCACTCATTAAAAGAATATTGAAGCAACAGACTATTCCTCAAAGCTTTTTCTTACAAGAATAATCGATCCCTATTTAACAGTGTCCACGTTTTATATGCACGTGTCCTTTTTGCTTCAACGCCGGACGGCCCTCAGTAGTTTGATGAGAATGAGATGAGAGACAAACATTCCTTCCTGGTACGAGGTAGGGTATTTGAAGCTCGGACGTTTCAAATCCCAGCCAAACCTTTGGTGTGTGTGAGAAAAGAACGCTTGAAGGCGCAAAACAGGAAAGGCCAAAACAGAACGACGGAGATGAAACACATCAACATGGCGCTGGAAGTAAACTATATTAACAGGTGCACGGTATGTAACACGAGCGGTATTTAAAACCGTCGCATTTCAGCTTTCTTCCAGAAAAGGGGAGAGAAAGGTTCAATTCAGATTGAGAACTGTAACTGTACTATCAGTGTGCATACCAATACGAATAGGAGGTCATGTATTGTTTTTAGAGTGAGGTTGTTGCTGGTTAGATTTCCTGCCGGGACAGAGAAGGGCCTAAGGGCAGTGGTGTGCTGTGTTCTGGACACAGGAGAAGGGCACAACTGGTATTTGTTTTCAGCGGGGAAAGACTCCACTGGAAGCAGTTACAGGAGAAAGAAAGGCTGAGATCAGATCGGCTTTTCTCACTTTGTCTACACACACAGACTCAATTTGGGATTATTTCAAGCCTATTAGTGATAGTCGTGTGAAATTGTAATGAGACAAAGGGTCATTCATGTTGCTAGTTTGATGGGATATACATTTTGTGCTATCTTGATGAATTTAATCGAAACCTTTAGCACATATGTGAAGTACTTAAGGCCTGCCTAAAATGGAACAATCACAAAATTACATACATTTTTGGTGAAGATATGAAATGAATGTGATACAGCGCGTCCTTGTCCCTATAATAATACTAATGTAATACATGCACTGTAAACTACAACCAGAATGTAGTTCAGAATAATGCTTTGCATAACACATTTTAAAAACCCCCCACTGGATCCTTACCGTGTTCCGCACACAATTTGAATAGGATTTTACTTGGCCTTATCCCCACCTCTCTCCACACTTCCGAACCAACTGGTTTCATGGTGAGCAACACATAACATCCTGAACAAGAAACACAGATTTGAAATGTTTCAAACCTAGTAAAGTACAGTTGTATATTATCCTAGGTAATAAAGCTGCAAGATTTGAAGAAAAACTAATTGCAATTTTGCTGCCAAAAATGATAGCAATTCGATATGCATTTTTTTTTAGATTTTATTCATTTAATTGCTGAAAAGATGAGTGAAGGACGTCATGTTACTCTTATACTGTCAATCAACATATTCTTGGCTAGGGTTGCCACACATTCGAACAATATGCAATAGGGCCTAAAATCCATAAGGAGATATATTGGAACCTCCTGCAATAAAGATATATATATATATATATATATATATATATATATATATATATATATATATATATATATATATATATATATATATATATATATATACACAGTATATCAAAACATATTATTTGGTATTACAAATGATAATACAACCATTTCAAAACGGGTTATAAAGGATTCTAATTTGACATTGCGTAATTTCTTTCTTTCTTTCTTTCTTTCTTTCTTTCTTTCTTTCTTTCTTTCTTTCTTTCTTTCTTTCTTTCTTTCTTTCTTTCTTTCATGTTTATTTCGAATATGTAGACAAAACAAAAACAAACAAATTTTGCAAAAAACAACAAAAAAGCCATTCAAGAATGAATAACAAAAACAATAATAATGATAATAATAATAGTAATAATAAAAAGCAAAAAGAAACAAGAAATGAAAATAAGCATTAATGTAAACATATCCGAAAAGGAGTGAGAAGAAGTAAAAACGTATATCCTCCCACCCCTCTTATTACTTACTGTATGTTTAATAATAATAATAATAGTATATAAAAATGTTATGTTATATAAATACATATACATATATAAGTATGTACATATATATATATATATATATATATCTACAACATACATTTAACAAGTAACTATGAATGTGACACAACAGCGTGTATACATAGTATTAGGGATGATGTTTGATAAGGAATTATCGAGTTCGAGCCTATTATCGAATCCTCTTATCGAACCGATTCCTTATCGATTCTCTTATCGAGTCCAGATAGGTTGTTGTATATGGAAAAAAACCCACAATATTTGGTTTAACAAAAGCTCACTTTTATTATATAATAAAAAAAATAAAATCTAATAAATAAATAAATATTGACTGTTACCCACCTAATAAAATAAAATAAATAAATATTGACTTTTGTTACCCAAAGTATATTAAGTGGGATTTTTCAGAGAAACAAATATATACAGTAACACAAAAACAACCTGTCTCTGTGATCACTATAGGTGTATAAATAATAATATAGTGTTAAATAAAATCAGTCCCTTGGGCACAAAACTGAAAATAATACAGCTCTCCAAAAAGTGCACTTCTGCTGCTATTTGACATAACTGTTTATGATGCTTTGACATTTTTGCACTTTAATTCTTTATTGAAAGAACATTCTATGAAGAGAAAAGTTCTTTGCAAATGTGGTTACAATGCTAATAAATGAAAAGTTAAAGCTAAAAAAAGAAATACACTTTATTGAGTTAACATTATTTCTTTATGGGGGAAATATGTTATGAGCTAGAGAATATAACAACTACACTACCCAGCATGCAACGGGAGTGACGAGCATGCGCGGTAGCCCCGAAAAGTGTTGCATGTTGCCACGCTGTGAAAGTAAACGTCAAGAACTCAGCCAACACGCCTCGTCTGCATTATTTATAATTAGACAGACAACACATCTACAGTGTGATTTTGTTTTGTTTACAAGGAAAGAAAAACAAAAGTTAAAAAAGGGAGATATGTTGTATATATATATGTATGTGCTGCGGTTGTTTTAAGAACGTTGCGACAGCTGCCGTAAAGGAGGTGCGTTGCTATGTTTCCGGTTGGTCGTAAAAGTGTTCCTCATGTGTTTTACCCTGCTCAAATCTCTCAGTAAAGTTATTCGATGGATTATAGCTTTTGTTTTGAACTTTATTACACCTTGGAGCGCTTTTTCCCGTCCATTGTTTTCCTGCTTTCGCTATCTACTTTATAATTTACTGTTAACAGATGGTTACTTTCTGTTGTAACATGGTTCTATCTACATTAGGGCTGCAACAACTAATCGATTGAATCGATTAAAATCGATTATAAAAATAGTTGGCGATTAATTTAGTCATTGATTCGTTGGATCTAGGCATTTTTATTTTAAAATTTTGAATTTTTCCAATTTTTTTTTTATAAACCTTTATTTATAAACTGCAACATGTACAAACAGCTGAGAAACAATAATCAAAATAAGTATGGTGCCAGTATGCTGTTTTTTTTCAATAAAATACTGGAAAGGATATAAAAGTAGTTTGTCTCTTTTATCCGATTATTAATCGAAGTAATAATCGACAGATTAATTGATTATCAAATTAATCGTTAGTTGCAGCTCTAATCTACATGTATGTTGAATGTATGTATTCTTCTGTTGTTTGATACTGAACATTAGTTTTAGGTGATACTGCACATTTGGGTGTTTAATACCGAGTGGTTACAGGAGCTGTATTGATCATACAGATGCTGATACTGGTACCTAATATTTTCAAGTTCATTGAATTTTAAATTATTTGCTCACAATTATAACCAGACAAAACACAGGGCGGCTGTGTAACATAATCAATGAAATATTTAAAATATTTCCGACAACTGGCTCTGATTTACATCCTTAGCTTTTTCTCCAGGGACTTAAATAAATAAATAAACGATAACAAAAACACGTTTTTGTTAATAACAAATATCGATCTAACCACTGTGATATCAACTATTAGGACTGCACGATTGTGCGGCGGTGTGGCTCGGTTGGTAGAGTGGCCGTGCCAGCAACTCAAGGGTTCCAGGTTCGATCCCCGCTTCCGCCATCCTAGTCACTGCCGTTGTGTCCTTGGGCAAGAGACTTTACCCACCTGCTCCCAGTGCCACCCACACTGGTTTAAATGTATAGTGGGTTTCACCATGTAAAGGGCTTTGAGTCACAAAAGAAACACACTTTATAAATATAATTAAATTCATGATTATTCGGCATCGAATCGACATCAAGGTTTTAATTAGTGCAATTTTTTTTCCTCCGCCGTCACCGGCATCTGAGTGACAGACATGTTTGCCAATCACGATTGTTGAGCCTCACGTAATAATAATGTTGTATAATAGACTGTATTTATATTATTCACATGTGAATAATTCTGTATAATAGACTGTATTTATATTATTCACTTGTGAATAATGCTATATAATAGACTGTATTTATATTATTCACTTGTGAATAATGCTGTATAATAGACTGTATTTATATTATTTACATGTGAATAATGCTGTATAATAGACTGTATTTATATTATTTACATGTGAATAATGCTGTATAATAGACTGTATTTATGTTATTCACATGTGAATAATGCTGTATAATAGACTGTATTTATATTATTTACATGTGAATAATGCTGTATCATAGACTGTATTTATATTATTCACATGTGAATAATGCTGTATAATAGACTGTATTTATATTATTCACTTGTGAATAATGCTGTATAATAGACTGTATTTATATTATTCACATGTGAATAATGCTGTATAATAGACTGTATTTATATTATTCACATGTAAAAAGTGTTTATTGTCTATTGTGAGCGAACTGTGGTGCTGAATTTCCCCCACGGATCAATAAAGTACTTTCTATTCTATTCTATTACAACATGGAGAAAGAAGTGTTACTCTGTGCATCGCTCTCAGCACCTGTGCGTGTTTATTTAATAGTAGACTTAACTGAACGCAGTGAACCCTCTTTTCAGTCATTGACAATCTTTGTCTCGACTCAGCGAGGCCGCACACACAGGAAGCGCGAACAGAGGGCCTTGGGACTCGCCAGCGAGTAGCTCCGCAAAGCAACACAAATTAGGCGGGGAAATTGACGATTACAAAGCCAAATGCTGTGGTAATATTTTAGCTTTCACTTGAGAAGTTCCTTTAACCATTTTACAATGTTGTCATTAAAACTTTTTGCAGTAATACAACATAAGCGGTGTTTGTTTTTTAGCACACTGACATCAATTGCTGTTCTGTAACCACTTTTGATTGGCCGGTAGGCCAAAGAAGCAAGGCTCGACAATTCTGATTCGAAGACGGAAGAGACAAAAAACATAACAAAACCGTCAGACTCTTGCTGTTAAGTTAATGCAGTAATTAAAACCTCAATGTCAATGAATTGTGCAGACCTGCTCGGTTATAATCACTGCTCTTGTTTGTATGGTACAAATACGGGAACTAAAACTGGCTGGTTAGCAGAGTCTGCTTGCCGGCTCCAGCTCTCTGCTCCCAACTGGAGATTAGCGGTCAATGCTGACGTGGACAAGACTTTGAACAGGGGGATGGAGAAGGTGGAAGAGAAGAGGAGGTCGGGAGGATTGCTGTAATTAGGATAGATCTGAAAAGCAACTAATCGGATTGAAGGAAACAAACTGGATTGGGCTTCCGAGGTCCATGCGTCGCCTCAGATCCGAGGATAAAGCCTGGACCGGCTCTGTCTGTAAGGTGGATCCAAAGCGCTACATGTGCACGCCATTGCCTAGTGAGCAAGGCCAAAGTCTGCTTGGCTTCCAGGGCTATGGGGATTGGGTTTGGTTTTGTAGATGTGGTGTGAGGAGGAGGGGGTTCTCATTGGTGAGCTTCGTTAACTAATTACTGAGCTGTGTAGAGTGACCTCGCTGGCCTGTGCCCAAACTAAGTCTCCATTTCTCTTTTACTTTAGTTTCCTCGTGTCCCAAGTGTTTTGTTCAGCCCGTTTTCAATGTTGCCACAGTCTTCTTGGTAACAGGTTGCTTCATTGAAGTGTATAGTGGTGGAAGTACAGTGATATGTGAGGAATCGAGTACGGTAGGGCTTGCTTTGGCGCTACATTATTGAGATGTTGGTGTATCTACAGTATGTGTGCCTGTGGGTGTAGCACAGGAGCCCCAGTTCCTCTCCGGGCCCATCTGTTTTGTACTCTTTGTCCTGGTAATTAATGAAATCAGAGGGGCTGCCTGCTGGGATGGCCCCGCTGCACCGCTACACTGGACAGGCCCACTTTTTCATGGGCCGACTGTTTTCCAAATGAATGCCTTCTTTTCTGTGCTTTTTCTTCTTCCCTACCCTCCCCCCCTCTATTTTACCTACTAGGGTGCCGGATGCAAGTTGTTTTCTTGCACCAGGTATTTTATGTATTGGTTTGACGACCTATTTTTTTTAAATTTTTGTTTTGTTTTACAGTCGTTACACTGGTGAACATGCCGGGCCACGTAAGGTGACTATTGGTTGTAGAATAGTGCTAAAAGCTAAACCACTAAAAAAACAAAACAAATCACATTGCCGTCACTTTGCTGCATAGCTGGAGTACAGGTTGGGTGTTATGAAGCAGAGTGTTAGTCAGACCATTACAAGAACACTCAGTTATAACTCTCCTTGAGAAAGAAACGCTTGCTCCTTTTGAAAGGTTCTCACATTGTACAAGATTAGACACATTTTCACGAGTTGACTGTTACATGCTCGAGCCACTTTCCAAATGTCAAGCTTCTCTGTTCAAAACGTAAGGAGCTATTTCTGAGTGTTGCAAACAGTGACCTGGCTAAGCCATTTTACTCCTGCTTTGTGGCCCGTCTGTCTTCCTCCCGGCTAATGCTAGATGCTTTAGTTTTCATTTATCCTAGTTTTCCGCCGAGTATGAGCAGTTGTAGAAATTACTCATTAGATGTATTCTGTCTTCTCGCTGAAGTGGAATGCTTTGGTTTTTTTTAACTGCATGGCATGACCGTAGCCATAGTCGCACTACAATAAGATGCATTAGCCTAACATAGTCTTAGTTGGTAACCGTCTTGGTAAGCTCCTGATCAAATGTTACAACTTGTCATATTTTTAGGCAAACAGCAGGGTTCCTAATGACACAGGACTACAATTTCACTTTCTATGCTGTGGTGTCATTCTCTTACATTTCTACTTCACGCTGCCTCGGCGTGGCCCTCATCCTGTGGTTTGACAGTGTTTTGTGGCAGTTGAGGTGAATTACATTTTATTAATACCAGCATAGGTGCTCAATTAAATGTTGCCACCTAAAAAAAAGGAACATCCAGATAGACTTTTGCTATGGAAGCATAATTCTGCTCAATGTAACAGTGGCAGCGAAACAGGACTTCATTGAATTCAGATAGACATTTTCCCATCCAATTATAAAAAATAATTAATTGAGGATGTTAACGTTCCCCTTTATTGACCTACGAATTTCGGCCAGATGCCGTTAGCACGGAGTGATTGATCTATACACAGAAGAATATGCCATGGAGGTATCTGCAATAAGATGTGAACCCGCCTGACGTCACATAAACCGGAAGTGCAACCCTCGTTATGCCTTTATTATTAAAAACACTCCCAACCTTTACATACTCAGTGTTGGGGCTAGGAATTTTCAAAAAGGGGTCCCAGGGACCCCATCAAGTCATAAAAATGGGGTCCCACTTTTTTGTAACCGTTTTGAAAACAAATTATAAATGTATGCATTATCCTGTTATATCTCACATTCTATATTGTGTTTTGGAAAAGGGTTGTCATAAACGGTAGAGGGTATTCTAGTAAAATATGCAGAGATGAGATGTGTCAGTATCAAAATACTACTTGAAATCAATTTATGGCAGCAGCAAAGTGGTCGCTTGGGTAGATTTGAGCTTTGTAAAGGGTATTTCAACAAGTAAACAGTACAGTAGGTACTTGATTGTAAATGGTAAATAGTAAATGGGTTGTACTTGTATAGCGCTTTTCTACCTTTTTAAGGAACTCAAAGCGCTTTGACACTATTTCCACATTCACCCATTCACACACACACATTCACACACTGATGGTGTGATATATGTAATGCTCTTAAGGGTATTCTAGTAAAATATGCAGAGGTGAGATGTGTCAATATCAATATATTACGTTGAATAATTTTCTGTCAGGCAATATTACATTTAATGAAACTGTTACATAAATGAATACATCCAAACACTTTATAAATATTTATTATGTGCAGGAAGAAATAACAGTTACAATTGTATGTGTCTTCCAAACAAGAAAGAGGTTTTATCACATCTACATGGGACTAACAACAGTCCTTTAAATCTCATCAATACCACAGAAAAAGCAAACTGTCATTTTCCGGACACGATAAAGGCTTAAACAATGTCAAACATGTAGCGTTACAATAACCATGAAGATAAAGTGTTTGTCTCACACCTAGTAATCCACTGTGGACAGACCAAGCCAAGCAGTGCAGGTTTAGCGAGCGGTGCGCGCTCCCGCCAAGGAAATACATTTTTGGCAGGCAATCACATTTTGGCACAACAACGGCAAATATAAACAAAACACAGGCGGAAAGCAATAATCGATTAAAAAAAACAAGCAAACTGGAGTTTTGACCCGGAGAAGGCAGAATCGGTAAAAAAAAAAAATTATTCCGGAAATGCGTGTCCTTTCTGATTTCAATGCGTAAAAAGACACAAAAAATGCATTAATACCAACATTGATACTAAAATGAAGGAGGATACATATTCAAACACTCAAATAAAAATAATATGGCTCTTAGGAAGCCAGCACAAAATTAGTTTGTTCTCCCACGAAAGTATATTGTGTGCCTACAGATGTACCTCAATTTACGAGGATTTTGAGATACGGGCTGTTGAGTTATGATATCCCCGCCCCTGGTTGGAGAGTGACTGTCCACAGCCAGAGATCGACGCAATCCTGCCCTCCAACCGCCGGAACTGAAAAAGCTCATTTTGCAAAGCGGACCTTGCTTTTATGTCAGTACATCTGTGATACGCCAGCACTTTAAGCAGAGACTTGATATCGGACATTTAAAGAGAGGATGCAGTCTCAACATCGGTAAGAGTGTTAGCTTCTACTTTGCTAGCTAGCTAACAGGAGTGAGACAAAGTTGTGTAGAAAAATAACTATCATTTTAGCCAAAGTCAGTCAGCTAAACTTTGTCTACATCAATTCAAGTATGTTTCAAAGCTGCATCGATTTGCAATGCTGTAAATAAAGACACTTTAGCGCGCGCACACGCACACACACACACACACACACACACACACACACACACACACACACACACACACACACACACACACACACACACACACACACACACACACACACACACACAGAAAGAGAGACAGACAGGCACCAATGCGGAGGTATCATAACATTTGTTATTATTATTATTATTAATTTTTTTTCTTCATAAGTTTAAACATACAATCTATTAAATAGCCAACATTTTAAGAATTAATCAAATATATAATTCTACACATTGAGTCTATTAGAGTGCTAAAACTGCCAAGAGTTAATCAATAATCAATATACCAGTGTGCAGCTTTTTAAACATCATCACAAAATGATTTCCTTTTTTTGAAGTTAGATTTTGTGTTTTGTTGTTTGTTTGAATTGCTGCCACTTAACTGATTTTTAAATACATAAACAAGGCTAATTGTTGTTTTAGCACTTTTCTTTTCCTTTCTTTTAAATGGACATTTTATTAGTCATTTACATTTTTATAACAGCTGAATGAGCAGCACAGTTACAGTATAAATAAATATTTGAGTGAATTAGTCATCTTTGTTGTTGGTAAGCACATGCCTAAAAAATCTTAAATTGCATTTAGAAATATATGGAAAAATTAGAGCCATTAAATATGTGTACGCTTTATTAGACGACTAATCGTTAAGATAATTGTTGACTAATCGACTATCAAAACAATCGTTAGTTGCAGCCCCTTAGCAGACATAAAACCTGTTGCTACTCTGACTTCATATCTATCACTCAAAGACATCTGTTTGCACTGTTTTATTTAAAAGACATTTAAAAAAACATTTTTTTAGGGGAGGAAGCACAAATTAAATGTATTTAAATGTATTTAAATGTATTTAAATGTGCGGGGCTCATTTGTAATACAAGTAATTTGAATGGAACACATTGAGCTCATAAGTTGAGTTACTACTGAGTTTATTTTATTTAAAAAAAAAAAAAAAAACTTGGTTAAAAGATTTCAGTGTGTGTAGGTACTTTTTAAGCACATTCAACAATATCCTAATAAAAATGCTAACCATAATAATTTGGGTCACAATAATGGCGATATTACATGTTTATATTTGATCACAAATGCTCTCGAAAAAGAAAATTAGTACAATTTAAACAAGTTTTGCTATTTTTTGATTAATAACTTAAAAAAAGTAACCGCTGTTTATCAGACTTGTTTACATTTGCAACAAACATTAAGGAATTCTCTCGTTAATAAATCTGAGAATGTTTCCTGATCTGTCATTTCAAACCATGCCACATCTTAAAGCAGGGGTCACCAACCTTTTTGAAACCAAGAGCTACTTCTTGGGTAGTGATTAATGCGAAGGGCTACCAGTTTGATACACACTTAAATAAATTGCCAGAAATAGCCAATTTGCTCAATTTACCTTGAACTCTATGTTATTATTAATAATGAATGATATTTACACTTAATTGAACGGTTTAAAAGAGGAGAATACACGAAAAAAATGACAATTAAATTTTGAAACATAGTTTATCTTCAATTTCGACTCTTTAAAATTCAAAATTCAACCGAAAAAAAGAAGAGAAAAACTAGCTAATTCAAATCTTTTTGAAAAAATTTAAAAAAGAATTTATGGAACATCATTAGTAATTTTTCCTGATTAAGATAAATTATAGAATTTTGATGACATGTTTTAAATAGGTTAAAATCCAATCTGCACTTTGTTAGAATATATAACAAATTGGACCAAGCTATATTTCTAACAAAGACAAATCATTATTTCTTCCTAGATTTTCCAGAACAAAAATTTTAAAAGAAATTCAAAAGACTTTGAAATAAGATTTAAATTTGATTCTACAGATTTTCTAGATTTGCCAGAATAATTGTTTTGAATTTTAGTCATAATAAGTTTGAAGAAATATTTCACAAATATTCTTCGTTGAAAAAACAGAAGCTAAAATTAAGAATTAAATTAAAATGTATTTATTATTCTTTACAATAAAAAAAATAAATTTACTTGAACATTGATTTAAATTGTCAGGAAAGAAGAGGAAGGAATTTAAAAGGTATATGTGTTTAAAAATCCTAAAATCATTTTTAAGGTTGTATTTTTTCTCTAAAATTGTCTTTCTGAAAGTTATAAGAAGCCAAGTAAAAAAATTAATGAATTTATTTAAACAAGTGAAGACCTTAAGACTTTAAAATATTTTCTTGGATTTTCAAATTTTATTTGAGTTTTGTCTCTCTTAGAATTAAAAATGTCGGGCAAAGCGAGACCAGCTTGCTAGTAAATAAATAAAATTTTAAAAATAGAGGCAGCTCACTGGTAAGTGCTGCTATTTGAGCTATTTTTAGAACAGGCCAGCGGGCTACTCATCTGGTCCTTACGGGCTACCTGGTGCCCGCGGGCACCGCGTTGGTGACCCCTGTCTTAAAGGAACACAAGGTGTGTTTTAGATGCTGGACTAAGGCTTTTTGTTGCAACGAGACCAACTTTGCAGCCTCTTCCATTGACCATACGCTTTCTTTCTCGGGAACAAACTTCTCGCTCTTGTTAGCGGCAGCGGTGGCCATGTTGTTGCTTTGTGTGCATCTCTGCTAAGGGAGCGAGGGGCAAAAGCAGGCTTTCCTCCACATTGTCGAGATACCTGAGGCGGTGGTGCTGTGGTTGCCATGACATCATCGGATCATTTGCATAAATTGCTGTGATGATATGATTTTCTTTTGCAAGGCTCGAAAAATTAAATTAAAAACAAATCTGTTATTATTAATTAGTATTAACTTATATATTTATATTATATCATTTTGCTATATTTTTAATTGTTGCCGTTTATTGTACAATGTACTTTGTTGAGAATATTTTGAGAGTCTGGAGACTTGTAGGGACATTTTCTTTATTAAAACCGACTTGCAACAAATCCAGCATCTATTTCTGGTGTTTTTATAGACTGTACTCGTGTTTAGAGACTTTACTTCCGCCCCTCCATGTTCCCGACGATAATATGTCACACTTGCTTGGCGCTGCTGCTCCAGTTGAACTTTCTCTCTTTACTTAATATCTGCACATTTGGCAGATCCCTGTCCGTGGGTATATCTGGGATGTATTAACGTTACTTCCACATTGCAGGCATGCTGACTACGCTCCAGACAATCGCGTGTGTCATCACAGCATCCCATTTTGGCATCACCAGTCAATAGTGCGCAATAATAGTCTATATATATATATATATATATACAGTATATATATACCTATTCATACTGTAACAAACTGCTGGTAGTAATGTTTTATGTTGGTGTGGTTTTGATGTGATGCTCATTGTGTGCAATTGTATGTGCGCAATATCTATCATTTAGTGCTCGGATTTTTGTTTTTTCACCGTGTTTTACTTGTAGCTGTATGTATAAATGGCGCCACTAAAGTGGCAGCTGGTTCCATCAGTCCTTTGTGTTCTTAGATGTCTCCCTCTTGTTTTTGTGTGGTTTTTTTTACCTTAATTTTGTGGACTTTTTGAACTTGCACTGCAACCACATAATTTCCCCATTGTGCAATGAATAAAGTCTATCCTATCCTATTTTTCCCATGATCGTGAACACACCATCCGTGCCTGAAAGCGGATTGGCGGTGAATGACGAAGTGTGTCAGGTGAAGCACGTAGTCGAAAGTGTTTGCATGGGAGGTAAAACCTGTTGGAATTGGGCCGGTTGTTAGCATAAAAGTTTAAATTTCGTCAGATTTTTACTGGATACAGTGTTATATTACTTTCATTTGTTTTCACATTTTAAAAAACTTATTTTCAAGGTGTGGTTGCTATGATTTTGGTCTTGTGGTGCGCCACCATACGTTACATTAAAGGGAAATTCTGAAAAGGTAAGAGACCTCAGAATTGTTTTCAAATCATCCGCAACAAAAAAATATAATTAATTGATAAGATCTACAGTCTTTCTTGCAGCACCTACAGTATGCACCTCTGCTACATTAAGTTGGACACAATCAGGTTTTTTCACAATCTGATATTTTCCAGCTGACTGTTTACACTGCAAGTAAAATGTGATCTTTATCAGACTCCAAGTGTAAGCACTTCAGGCCCAAATGTGGCCCTAATGTGACCTTGACAGCACTTTCATGTACAGTCCGATAAAGTGACAACAAAGGAAGTTGACCAGATTCCGTAAATGGGCAAGGAAATCGCTACTACAACAAAATAAAAGTCGCCATACCTTAAAAATGTTTTTTTTTAATGTGAAAATAAATGAAAGTAATATAAAGTATGAATAAACATATATAGAAATATATTTGTGAGGGTTCTAAATGTGAATTTCCCCCAGGGATCAATAAAGTACTTATATCTATCTATCCATAGGGATGATGTTCGAAACCGGTTCTCCCGGTTGTTCGATAAAAAAAGAACCGTTCGATAAGAAAAGAACCGATTCCATTGACTCGAATCCCTTTTTTGAGAACCGGTTCCCGTTATCAAGGCCACTATAGTAAAAAAAAACAGTTGGTTCTTTATTCGAATCCCTGGGAACGAAACCCGTCCCACAAGAAATGCCCTGTGGGACATCACACAAGCAGCAAAAATAATGGACCGGAAAAAACGCCTCAAGGCATGGCTATTCACCTATAGTGATCACAGAGACAGTTTGTTTTTGTGTTACTGTGTATATTTGTTTTTCTGAAAAATCCCACTTGATATACTTTGGGCAACAACAGTCAATATTTATTTATTTTATTTTTTTAGGGGGGTAACAGTCAATATTTATTTATTTATTTTATTTTATTTTGTTCTTATAAAATAAAAGTGAGCTTTTGTTAAACCAAATATTGTGTTTTTTTCCATATACAACAATCTGGATCCGATAATAGAATCGATAAGGAATCGGTTCGATAAGAGAATTCGATAATGGGCTCGAACTCGATAATTTCTTATCAAACATCATCCCTATCTATCCATCCATCAATCTATCTATCTGTCCATCTATCTATCTATATAAGAGGCAAAACGGACATCAGCGTGGATCTACGTTAACTTTATTTTTCAACTCACTTACGCAAACAACTTACACAATGTACGTAACATGTGAAGTGAAGTGAATTATATTTATATAGCGCTTTTCTCTAGTGACTCAAAGCGCTTTATATTGTGAAACCCAATATCTAAGTTACATTTAAACCAGCGTGGGTGGCACTGGGAGCAGGTGGTTAAAGTGTCTTGCCCAAGGACACAACGGTCACGACTAGGTTGGCAGAAGCGGGGATCGAACCTGGAACCCTCAAGTTGCTGGCACGGCCACTCTACCAACCGAGCTATACAGCCCCATGTAAGCAAATAAGCGTCAATTCCGGTCCTTCAAAAATGGCCATTTCTTCGGAATCTAAATATGTATTGACATATTACATATATTTGTTATTTGCACACTATTGACTAGTGATGCACTGAAAATTTGGTCGTCGAAAAAAATACTTTGCTTATGGAAAGCGGATGTTAAAATGAAGCATCTACTCCCGCTGGTGGGCCGCGTCTTTCCCCGCGCGCACGAGTGACGTAGCTCGCCCACAGCTGACGTAAAAGTCACACTTCAAGTTCAAGTTTCAAGTTTATTCACAATACCATATTACGATTACAACAGTAGTGACTATCCATTTAAGGATGGTGGTAAGTGAAAGGGTCCCCCAGATAAGCTAGAAGAAGCTTTTGGCAGGGGGTCCAGAGGTCAGTATATGCATGGAATGCTGAAACATGGTGGAAAGCACAAAAACGCGATATGGCAAACACATAATAGGAGCACAAAAGCAAGCATACACATACATACATACATACATTCAACCACACACAACCCAACAGTAGTCTACCCTGAAGCCACATGTGACAATGCTAATCCTCTATAGGAGCACTAGCCATTCACATGAGGCATTAGAGATAGGTGGTTAATAGTTTCTTTTTGAAGTTGGAGAATGAATACAGCATCCTGAGGCTCTCATCAAGCCAGTTCCAGATCTTTGGTCCCCTGCATACAACACTTGAAACAGTACAAGCCAGTAGACAATGTTTACCTGATATCAGGTCAAAGTTAGGGGTGTTGTGGGCATGCTTGGGACCATAGATAGGAACCAAGCTACAGAGCCTTGAGATTCAGCCTGTGGATGACTTGATAGGTTAGACAAGCATTGTGATAAATATTGAACTCTGTCAGTCTTAAGTGATGATAATTATGGAATAGATGTCGAGTGGGGGCATTAAACTTGGACCACATACGGGGTCGCATTCAGGTCGCATTGACGTTTAGACTGAAGTCACATTAGAAATAGGGGTGTAACGGTACGTGTATTTGTATTGAACCGTTTCGGTGCGGGGGTTTCGGTTCGGTTCGGAGGTGTACCGAACGAGTTTCCACACGAACATATTAAGTAGCCGCCTCCGCTTCCTTCTGCCTCTGTTTCTGTCAGGACTCTACACAGCACCCAGCATTGTCCCACCCACACAACCATCTGATTGGATACAAACAGAGCGGTAACTGCCAATCAGCAGTGCGTATTCAGAGCGGCAACAGCCAATCAGCAGTGCGTATTCAGAGCGCATGTTGTCAGTGCTTAGCGTTTAGCAGGTAAGCATCAGGCAGCGGACTCTCCCCAAATGATAATAAACACCTCCCAGTCAACTACTAGTAACATCACTATGAGCCCGTTGACCTTCTAGAAACCTAAACGGCAGCTCAGCTCGCTCGCAGTCCTGGCTTGAGGTGAAGGCTAATTAGCTTTTAGCGTAACGTTAGCTCATTTTGCGGTGTGTGTGTTACGGACAGCAAAGCCTTGTCTGTCTGTTATTTCACTTTACCTTTTTCTGTGTTGATTGAGCTGTGTTGAAGCAGGACATTATGTTAAATGAATAGTATCTGTCTCTGATAGTTGATATAATAATGTAAGTGCATCATTAAGCCTACATGAACTCCATGGTGTTCAGGGATGAATAGACTCTCCTATTGCTATTGTACCATTTTTTTCAGCTATAGTTACATTAATCATTAGTAATGCAGCAGCCTAGTTTTGAATGGCAGGGTCCCTGCTATCACATGTTGATAAAAATATAAAATTTACATAATACAAATTAACTACAGGCTTCCCAAATGCTGTAATAAATTAAGCATGATAAGTTGACTTGAAACTGTTTAATGTTGCACTTTTTATATGTAGAAGAAAAGTTTTGTCATTGTATTTAATCTGAGCAACAACTTGAGGCAGTTTAATGTTGATTAACGTGGGCAGAATTATTATAGTGTTCCCAATGTTAAAAGGGTAAAGACTAGGGATGTCCGATAATATCGGCCTGCCGATATTATCGGCCGATAAATGCGTTAAAATGTAATATGGAAATTATCGGTATCGGTTTTTTTATTATCTGTATCGTTTTATTTTATTTTATTTTTTATTAAATCAACATAAAAAACACAAGATACACTTACAATTAGTGCACCAACCCAAAAAACCTCCCTTCCCCCATTTCTTTCTGTTATCAATATTCTGGTTCCTACATTATATATCAATATATATCAATACAGTCTGCAAGGGATACAGTCCGTAAGCACACATGATTGTGCGTGCTGCTGCTCCACTAACAGTACTAACCTTTAACAGTTAATTTTACTCATTTTCATTAATTACTAGTTTCTATGTAACTGTTTTTATATTGTTTTACTTTCTTTTTTATTCAAGAAAATGTTTTTAATTTAGTTATCTTATTTTATTATTTTTTTTAAAAAGTACCTTATCTTCACCATACATGGTTGTCCAAATTAGGCATAATAATGTGTTAATTCCACGACTGCATATATCGGTTGATATCGGTATCGGTTGATATCGGTATCGTAATTAAAGAGTTGGACAATATCGGAATATCGGATATCGGCAAAAAGCCATTATCGGACATCCCTAAACATTGTTTACAAATTTGGTAAATAAATAACCAAAAAATTTTGTATTTTGTTGTTTTCTTACTGTACTGAAAATGAACTGAACCGTGACCTCTAAACCGAGGTACGTACCGAACCGAAATTTTTGTGTACTGTTACACCCCTACTTGATAGGTTAGACAAGCATTGTGATAAATATTGAACTCTGTCACTCCTAAAGGCCTACTGAAATTACATTTTTTTATTCAAACGGGGATAGCAGATCCATTCTATGTGTCATACTTGATCATTTCGCGATATTGCCATATTTTTGCTGAAAGGATTTAGTAGAGAACAACGACGATAAAGGTCGCAACTTTTGGTCGCTGATAAAAAAAAAAGCCTTGCCTATACCGGAAGTAGCGTGACGTCACCGGAGGAAGGACTCCTCACATTTTCCCGTTGTTTACACTGCACCGAGAGAGATACGGACCGAGAAAGCGACGATTACCCCATTAATTTGAGCGAGGATGAAAGATTCGTGGATGAGGAAAGTGAGAGTGAAGGACTACAGTGCAGTGCAGGACGTATCTTTTTTCGCTCTGACCGTAACTTAGGTACAAGGGTTCATTGGATTCCACACTTTCTCCTTTTTCTACTGTGGATCGCGGATTTGTATTTTAAACCACCTCGGATACTATACCCTCTTGAAAATGAGAGTCGAGAACGCGAAATGGACATTCACAGTGACTTTTATCTCCACGACAATACATCGGCGAAGCTCTTTAGCTACTGAGCTAACGTGATAGCATCGGGCTCAAATGCAGATAGAAACAAAATAAATAAATCCCTGACTGGAAGGATAGACAGAAGATCAACAATACTATTAAACCATGGACATGTAAATACATGGTTAATAAATCCCAGCTTGGCTAAGCTTAACAATGCTGTTGCTAACGACGCCATTGAAGCTAAATTAGCAACGGGACCTCACAGAGCTATGATAAAAACATTAGCGCTCCACCTACGCCAGCCAGCCCTCATCTGCTCATCAACACCCGTGCTCACCTGCGTTCCAGCGATCGACGGAAGGACGAAGGACTTCACCCGATCATCCGTGCGGTCGGCGGCTAGCGCGTCTGCTATCCAAGTAAAAGTCCTCCTGGTTGTGTTGCTGCAGCCAGCCGCTAATACACCGATCCCACCTACAACTTTCTTCTTTGCGGTCTTCATTGTTCATTAAACAAATTGCAAAAGATTCACCAACACAGATGTCCAGAATACTGTGGAATTTTGAGATGAAAACAGAGCTTTTTTGTATTGGATTCAATGGGGTACCAATACTTCCGTTTCAGCGATTGACGTCACGCGCATACGTCATCATACATAGACGTTTTCAACCGGAAGTTTAGCGGGAAATTTAAAATTGCACTTTATAAGTTAACCCGGCCGTATTGGCATGTGTTGCAATGTTAAGATTTCATCATTGATGTATAAACTATCAGACTGCGTGGTCGGCAGTAGTGGCTTTCAGTAGGCCTGATAAGGATGATAATTATGGAATAGATGTCGAGTGGGGGCATTAAACTTGGACCGCATTCAGGTCGCATTGACGTTTAGACCGAAGTCACATTAGAAAAGATCAGATTCCAACTTCCTCCTGATGTGGCCTGAATCTGAGGCGAAAAGATCAGATTTGAAGCCCTTTGGAGCGTTTTATACTCGCAAAAAAAAATCAGATCTGTGTCACTTGAGGGCAAAACATCAGATTTGGTGTGCAGTGTGAAGCACAGATAAATAAGCACCTGCTTACAGCCACACAAACAAGCCCTTTGTTGCAAGTGAAAGCTAATAATTACATTTTGGATCACTTCCTGTACTTTGTGTTATTCTGTTACATAGTGTTACACCTCAGGGGTCAGGGTGATCTCAGTGGTTACATATTTCATGCAAGTGTCACACCACTCGTATCATGCAGAAGGTTGCATTTCATTTTTGTTAATGAAGAATGTTGTATTTAGTGACTGCTAATGTCTTCTGAGGATGAGCCAATGAGTCTTCTGCAATCTCCAAACATACGCTAAATATGAAATCCTGGAAGCAATGCCGTGCGGTCACTTCCTGTCGCCGCGGGCGGCATGGCGTGCCCTTGTCACCTTGGTATACTCCGTGTCCGCGCTCAGACCAGCTGGAGGCGACACGACTCCTCTCGTCTTTGTCCCACTTGAAGGTGCAAAGTCGGCGGCAATCCCTCCCAAGGACACTGCTCGTAGCGCCGCAGCCTTGTGCTCTACAACGCGGCCGTAAAGACACTTAAAGGTCCTCCAAGGATATTTCCGTCTGAAGATTTGTCATCAGAAGCTGTGAATTATCACATGAGGGGCAGATGAAGGGATCGCTTGAATATGGAGGGAAAGCTCGTCGTGCGCATTGCTGACTTCTGGAGTGCGTGTTGTCTGGCCGGGTGATAGGCTCCTTTTAGTTGCCAATATCAATTCAACGCCTGTGTGAGGCACGGGGGGGGGGGGGGGTTTCCTCTTCACACACCCAATTATTAGAACAAAGATGGAAGCCTAAGACCTTAATACACTACAAGGTTCCGTGACCTAAAAATCGCCTCTTGAGTGAGAATAACACAGGATTCCGCGCATATTTAAAATGCCGGGCCAGGCTTTGCATTTTTAGCATTATTAAAGGCCAGCTCATTCAAAACTCATTTGGGTCTAATTTTATCTATAACCTTGACCACTGCTCAGACATTCCACGCCGCAGAAATATGGATACAGTCAAATCTAGTTAATCCTAAATGGAGGTTGTCTGGATTTGACAGCGTGAAATAGTCTGTCAGAATATTACATGCATGTTTCTTTTGGGGTTAATATGAATCTTGTTTTGTACAAATAACAAGAGAATGTATTCATGCCCTAATGTGTATCTTGGTGTGTTTGGGGGGCTTGCGCCAACAACGCTCTGCTATACGCTACATACGCACGCATTAGCATATGTTCTATTTCTGGACATGTTGGCCTTCACATGCGTTGGCAAGCTCAGTGATTTCATAACGAAGGCACGTTTCTTAGAAAACTGATCACTCTCTAACTTTGGATTTTTACCATTCAAAGCGCAAAAGGAACTTTACATTGAAGGAATCAGCCTCTTTATGGCTTACTTTATTTTGAATAATCTGCTTATTTCTGCTCTGACACAAGAAAGTGTCAAAGACTGTAAGAAAATGTGATATTAAATAACAAAATGTAGAACTATTTGGTTGGTTAGGACTAGGGGTGTCCGATAACATCGGACTGCCGATATTATCGGCCGATAAATGCTTTAAAATCGGTATCGGTTTCAAAATGATCGGTATCGGTTTCAAAAAGTAAAATTTATGACTTTTTAAAACTCAGCTGTGTACACGGACGTAGGGAGAAGTACAGAGCGCCAATAAACCTTAAAGGCACTGCCTTTGCGTGCCGGCCCAGTCACAAAGCTACGGCTTTGAATGAATGCAAGGCATACTTGGTCAACAGCCATACAGGTCACACTGAGGGTGACCGTATAAACAATTTTAACACTGTTACAAATATGCGCCACACTGTAAACCCACACCAAACAAGAATGACAAACACATTTCGGGAGAACAGCCGCACCGTAACACAACATAAACACAACAGAACAAATACCCAGAACCCCTTGCAGCACTGACTCTTCCGGGATGCTACAATATACACCCCCCGCTATACCCTACCCCCCAAACCCCGCCCACCTCAACCTCCTCATGTTGGCATTTTTTTCCATATCTTGAGTTGATTTATTTTGAAAAACCTTGTTACATTGTTTTAATGCATCCAGCGGGGCATCTCAACAAAATTAGGCATACTAATGTGTTAGTTCCACGACTGTATATATCGGTATCGGTTAATATCGGAATCGGTAATTGGACAATATCGGATATCGGCAAAAAAGCCATTATCGGACATCTCTAGTCAGGACATTAAAGGTTTTGCTGATAGGTATCCAAATAATTTATACTATTGCTGTTCTGTTTAAAAAAAACAACCCAAAAACGATCAATATATGGCTGCAGCTATTGATTATTTTAGTAATTGAGTAATCGGATAAAACACTCTTTCTTGCATCAATACGACTTTTTGGGGAAATAATTGAAATAAACAATTTTTCGAGTGACCTTTAAAGGCCTACTGAAATGAATTTTTTTTATTTAAACGGGGATAGCAGATCTATTCTATGTGTCATACTTGATCATTTCGCGATATTGCCATATTTTTGCTGAAAGGATTTAGTATAGAACAACGACGATAAAGATTGCAACTTTTGGTATCTGATAAAAAAAAGGCTTGCACCTACCGGAAGTAGCGTGACGTAGTCAGTTGAACATATATGCAAAGTTCCCTATTGTTTACAATGATGGCCGCATGAAGTGAGAGAGATTCGGACCGAGAAAGCGACAATTTCCCCATTAATTTGAGCGAGGATGAAAGATTTGTGGATGAGTAAAGTGCAAGTGAAGGACTAGTGGGGAGTTGAAGCTATTCAGATAGGGAAGATGCTGTGAGACCCGAGGGTGACCTGATATTCAGCTGGGAATGACTACAACAGTAAATAAACACAAGACATATATATACTCTATTAGCCACAACACAACCAGGCTTATATTTAATATGCCACAAATTAATCCTGCATAAAAACACCTGCGTGTTTGTTATGCTAGCTCCTAGCTCCTCTGCTAGCTCCTAGCTCCATAGAACACGCCAATACAATTCAAACACCTGATCAACACACACAATCACTCAGCCCAAAAGACAGTTTACCTAACCCAAGGTTCATAAAGCTTATATATTTTTAAAAAGTTACGTACGTGACGCGCACATACGGTCAAGTTATCGAATGTTTAGCAGCCAAGGCTGCATACTCACGGTACCTGATATTCAGCTGGGAATGACTACAACAGTAAATAAACACAAGACATATATATACTCTATTAGCCACAACACAACCAGGCTTATATTTAATATGCCACAAATTAATCCTGCATAATAACACCTGCGTGTTTGTTATGCTAGCTCCTAGCTCCTCTGCTAGCTCCTAGCTCCATAGAACACGCCAATACAATTCAAACACCTGATCAACACACACAATCACTCAGCCCAAAAGACCGTTCACCTAACCCAAGGTTCATAAAGCTTATATATTTTTAAAAAGTTACGTACGTGACGCGCACGTACGGTACGGTACGTGTTATGCTAGCTCCTAGCTCCTCTGCTAGCTCCTAGCTCCATAGAACACGCCAATACAATTCAAACACATGATCAACACACACAATCACTCAGCCCAAAAGACCGTTCACCTAACCCAAGGTTCATAAAGCTTATATATTTAAAAAAAGTTACGTACATACGCAAAAAAAAGCCAAAGCTGCATACTCACAGTAGCACGTCTGCGTCTTTGTCATCCAAATCAAAGTAATCCTGGTAAGAGTCTGTGTTGTCCCAGTTCTCTACAGGCGTCTGTGTATCCAAATCAAAAGTCCTCCTGGTTAGAGTCTCTGTTATCCGAGTTCTTCCATCTTGACTGCATCTTTCGGGAATGTAAACAAAGAAGCGCCGGCTGTGTACTGTTGTGGCTGACTACGTTCGAAAAATACGTCCATTTCGCACCGACAACTTTCTTCTTTGCTTGCTTGGCTTCCTTCTCCATAATGCAATGAACATGATTGAAACAGATTCACGAACACAGATGTCCAGAATACTGTGGAATTATGAAATGAAAACAGAGCTTTTTCGTATCGGCTTCAATGTGGAAGGCATACCCGTGTTCGCCGGGCTACGTCACGCGCATACGTCATCCGCAGAGGCGTTTCGAACCGGAAGTTTAGCGGCAAATTTAAAATGTCACTTTATAAGTTAACCCGGCCGTATTGGCATGTGTTATAATGTTAAGATTTCATCATTGATATATAAACTATCAGACTGCGTGGTCGGTAGTAGTGGGTTTCAGTAGGCCTTTAATTTTTCTTAGAAATGCACATAAGATTGAAATCGCACTTTTACATCACTATATACACTATATTGCAGTGTTTCCCATAAACTGCCAAGATACCTGTGGCGGTGGGGGCGTGGCTATGGGCGTGGTCACCATGACATCATCGAGTAATTTGCATAATTTACTACAATGATATGATTTTCTCTAAAAAGGCTCAAAAAATGTATACTTACTAATTAATAATAACAGTTTTGTTTTAAACGTCCATCCATCCATTTTACAATATAATTACAACACTTTATGTACATATTTATATACAGATTTGAACAATAAGTTATTCACTGAAATATATTTATTAATTGTGGTTCTTACAAAAAATATATCTTATAAAATGTAAAAGCTAAAATGTCTCTTAAAGCTCTGCCCCTTTAATTAGTGCATACTAAATAATTTAACTTTAGCCTACTACTACAACCATATTATTTACCAGCAACATAAAGTGAAACAGAGGCAGAGGTGTCCTGCCACAGTCAGTAACAAATAAACAGAAAACAGTAGTGGTGGTAGATAGACACAGAGCTTCATCAAACATCTGATCCACTGAACAAAGAGCTCCAAAAACCTTGAACTTTAGACTGCCATCAGTTTTACTCCCTACACTTAACCATGTGTTTCCTACTGCCTGCAGACTTTGCACCCTTTGTTATATACACATGTTGTGTTTCTAATATAAATACATTTAATAACGTCAAATACAAATAAGGCAACAAGAGAAGTATCCTACACTTCTCTTTTGTAAAGTAAATCTGAACAGCCGATATGGGCTTCTACATCAACTATATGATTTGCCTGAGAAGCTGGAGAGGACAAAAAAAAATATTTAAAAAAAATATTATTTAAAAAAAAAATTTTTTTATTTATTTTTTATTTTTATTTGTGGCGGACGTAATTCTTTCGTGGCGGGCCGCCACAAATAAATGAATGTGTGGGAAACCCTGGATGATCACAGTCCCAACAATGTTAGTTCTTAACCAGTTGTGGTTCTAATCTAGAGCATTTATTAGTAGCCAGCCAAACGGTATATTTTTGAGGTGACAGATCGTGAACAGAGGTCACAACACAGGAAGTATATTACACGAAGGGGCGTGGCTACAGGATAGACTTGCCGAATGGGAAATCAATCAAAGAATGGGAAATTTTTTCTGGGTTCTTGGGTTCTACAGAATTTTACATGACATTTTCAATGTTAAGTAAATTATCAATTGAAAAAAACAAACTAAAAAAGAGGTTGGTAGATGAGAATAAACCTAAATGTAAAATATAGTGTGGAAATGTAGTCTTGATTTATACATTTTCTTTCACGGTTTTCATGGCAGCACTTTGTGCCGATAGAAATGTTCCTCTTTTTTTCTCAAAGGGTGCTTACAGGGGCGGATATTATACGTTTCTAACTTCTTTCTGCCACTTTTATTCATAATTGACTTCTATTTTTATTCTTATTCCTTTGATATTTTTATGAATGAAATACATAAATTAACTGAACATGCCTGTATATTAGTTACATTTCAAAAAAGTAAACAAAAATGTGTAGCCAGCTGAACACGAACCAAGTAATAGATAGTACATTTAGAACCAAACTCAACAAAAAGACTGAGTGACAATTTAACATACACACATTTGAAAAAGTATTAACTGGAGGAGTGGTGTTTGATTTCTGGACAAACAACTGGTTAGCATGAACATATAAAACTGTCGATGCAAACATGTCTTCACATGCTTGAATAAAACATTTGTTATGCGAGTCAAACATATAAGATGGCGTTCGCTACCAAAATAGACTTTTACCTTGTTTCTGCTTGTTTGCTGCTGTTAAATATGCGGGATGATTTATGGTAACGTTGCATCATTGATGTAGTACTATTGTGAAATGACAGTGCAAATATTTCTTTTTTTTACTTTTAAATGATCGCAAAACCTCTAATATTTTTCAGTTTTTTGTTGTCTTTCCACTTTGTCGTTGTTTTGCTGGGCCATCGGCTCTCCACTAGTCTCCCCCCCCCCCCCCCCCACACACACACACACACACACACACACCGGCAGTTAAAGCTACATCACCAATAGGCGCAATGTGCTAGAGCAATACAATGTCGACATATTTTACTCATCGAAGCAACAAATAAGTGTTTTTTTCCAACTGATTTATTCGATTAAATGTTGCAGCCAGAAATCAATAAAAAGACATAAATTCTTTATCCATTATTTTGTGTCATTCAACAAGTGAATAATTGTGGGCGTAATTTTAGGGCTGGGCAATTAATCAAATTTTGATTTCAATTTCGACATTGGCATTTCACAATCATGAAAATATAATAATAAAAATTCAGGAGCTTGTAACGGTGGAGGAGTTGGAAACATGTCTGCTAAAAGTTGGGGATGTCACCATGGTTGCTATTTACAGTATTATTTGACACATCGCTAGTATGCCTAATCACTAAACTCAACAAAAAAGTAATTTCCATGTTGACGTAACAGCGGAGTCAGAGAATTGGCCATTATAACAAAATCTGCTGTTAAACGCAGAATAACACGGAAATTGACATACCGTATTTTTCGGACTATAAATCGCAGTTTTTTTCATAGTTTGGCCGGGGGTGCGACTTATACTCAGGAGCGACTTATGTGTGAAATGATTAACACATTACCGTAAAATATCAAATACTATTATTTAGCTCATTCACGTAAGAGACTAGACGTATAAGATTTCATGGGATTTAGCGATTAGGAGTGACAGATTGTTTGGTAAACGTATAGCATGTTCTATATGTTATAGTTATTTGAATGACTTACCATAATATGTTACGTTAACATAGGTCGATAGTTACCTTGCCACTAATAAACTCATGTACAAATTCCAATCCGGCTTCAGAACTAACCACTCCACTGACACATGCCTTCTCTATCTGACCGACCACATCAAACATGAGGTGGACGCGGGCAAATACTGCGGTATGGTCATGCTGGACCTTCAGAAGGCCTTTGACACCGTTAACCACTCTATACTGTTGGATAAGCTCAGAGCAATCGGATTTAACAAAACCTCATGGAGCTGGATGCAATCTTACTTGGAAGGGAGGGAGCAGGTGGTAGAGGTGAACGGCACCGTGTCCCCCCCCCCTCTCGGTGAGCTGTGGAGTCCCCCAAGGCAGTATATTGGGACCTTTACTGTTCCTAATATACATAAACGACATGTCATGGCATGCGACTGTGAATTGTTTTTGTTTGCGGATGACTCTGCCTTGCTGGTGTCCGGCAAGGACAAGTCACAGGTGGAGAAAATCCTCAGTGCTGAGCTCTGTAGAACTTGCACCTGGCTCGCTGACAAAAAGCTATCCATACACTTGGGTAAAACAGAATCCATCCTGTTTGGAAAGAAAGTCAATGACTTCACCATTATAGTAGGTGACATTGTTATCACCAGGAAAAGATGAGGTCACCTACCTAGGTTCCATTCTGGAGGCTAACCTTTCCTGTGATAAAATGGCAACCAAGGTAATCAAAAAGGTTAACCAACGAACGAGATTTCTCTACAGAATTTTCTCTCTGGTCAACAAAAGCACCTTGAGGATTCTGGCGGGAACTCTCGTTCAACCCTTTTTCGATTACGCATGCACCTCCTGGTACCCTAGCACCTCCAAAACCCTCAAATCTAAACTCCAAACATCTCAGAACAAGCTAGTCAGGTTACTTCTAGACCTCCACCCCAGATCCCACCTCACTCCTACCCACTTCTCTAAAGTGGGCTGGCTCAAGGTGGAGGACAGAGTTAAACAACTTGCACTGAGCCTAGTCTATAAAATCCGCTACACCTCCCTGATACCGAAGTACATGTCAAACTACTTCCTTAACGTAAATGACCGCCATAACCACAACACCAGGGGGAGCTCCACTAACCACGTTAAACCCAGATTCCGAACTAACAAAGGTCTTAACTCATTCTCTTTCTATGCCACATCAATGTGGTATGCGCTCCCAACAGGTATAAAAGAAAGGGCATCTCTATCCTCCTTCAAAACCGCAATAAAAGTTCACCTCCAGGCAGCTACAACCCTAAACTAACACCCTCCCCGGATTGCTAATAATCAAATGTAAACAATCAAATGCAGATACTTTCTCTTTTTCTTATGCCTTCTGATCTCTCTCTCTCTCTCTCTCTCTCTCTCTCTCTCTCTCTCTCTCTCTCTCTCTCTCTCTCTCTCTCTCTCTCTCTCTCTCTCTCTCTCTCTCTATGTCCACTACTTGATGTCCATATCCCCCCCCCTCCACACCCCTGATTATAAATAATGTAAATAATTCAATGTGATTATCTTATGTGATGACTGTATTATGATGATAGTATATATGATAGTATATATCTGTATCATGAATCAATTTAATACTTAGTTGACTTGTTCACACTATTTTGTTACACTTTTAGCCATCTGTTATATATTGTTTTTGGGTTTTTTTGCCTTAAAGAGGTTATTGTTAAGTGTTTGTTGGTTACATTTGATGTCAAATGGTTAACATTTATTATATTTTTCTCCTGGTCCACATTTCCATTGGTCATAAAAATAATAATAATATTCGATATCGGCCAATTTCAAAAACTTATATGGTGATACAGTTTCCAGCCGTATCGTTTACGACATCATCAATGTACCGGTAAGATCAACTTACAAACAACTTTTTTCTCAAACTGCCTCAATTGCCTCCACACATCAAGCTGAGAACGCACTTCCCCCCTTCACAATAATAGCGCAGTCTGACCGCGCCAACAAATTAAAGATTTTTTAAAAGTACAAGCACAATGTACTTTAAGCACTTATTGATACATTTACACAATTATTATGCTTTAAACTAAAATATTAGTCAGATTTTGCATTCAATTAACAAACAATTTATTAAACGTTATTTGACATAAAAGCACGCACTCTATGGTGGTAAAATAAGTGGAAAGGATAAAAAATGGAACTAAAAACAAAATAGAACTTAATTTTATTGTTTTTTTATATTGCTATTGTTATTTAAATGTATTATTATTATTATTATTATTTTACTTGTTTTTTCAAAACATTTTTTAAAGTGGTGTTTTGGTGGTGCAATAAATACTCAACTGTGAATAATTAAAGAATAATCGTGTAATTATTATTGATTACGATATCAATCAATATAATTGGGATGAATATTTTTGCCGTAATCATCCAGCCCTACTTGATTATATACAATTGCAGTGTTTCCCACACATTCATTTATTTGTGGCGGCCTGCCACGAAAGAACTACGTCCGCCACAAATAGATTTTTCGGCTTTTTTTTTTTTTTTTTTGTCCTCTCCAGCTTCTCAGGCAAATCATATAGTTGATGTAGATGCCCATATCGGCTGTTCAGATTTACTTTACAAAAGAGAAGTGTAGGATATTTCTCTTGTTGCCTTATTTGTATTTGACTTTATTAAATGTATTTATATTATCATTTGGTGCAGCCGGGCCGGAGCAGGAGGGGATAGAAAGAGAGAAAAAAGAAGACAGAGGGGGAAATTGTGGGGACAAGAGGGGGATTAGACAGAGAGACAAAAACAACAACAGCAAACACAACAACAATAGAGCAACATCAGCAAATACGACATGTACAAATATGATGGTAAAAGTTTATGTTGCTGGTAAATAATATGGTTGTAGTAGTAGGCTAAAGTTAAATTATTTAGTATGCACTAATTAAAGGGGCAGAGCTTTGAGAGACATTTTAGCTTTTATAAGATATATTTTTTGTAAGAACCACAATTAATAAATATATTTCAGTGAATATCTTATTGTTCAAATCTGTATATAAATATGTACATAAAGTGTTGTAATTATATTGTAAAATGGATGGATGGATGGACGTTTAAAACAAAACTGTTATTATTAATTAGTAAGCATACATTTTTTGAGCCTTTTTAGAGAAAATCATATCATTATAGTAAATTATGCAAATTACTTGATGATGTCATGGTGACCACGCCCATAGCCACGCCCCCACCGCCACAGGTATCTTGGCAGTTTATGGGAAACACTGCATTGTCAGTTTAAACTGACTCAAATGAACGTATTGTAATACATGTTGTGTAGTATTTCAGTATGTTGATGTTACATGTTGTATGGCATACACAATATGTCCTTCCTGGCTCTTATATCTTCATAGTCATTTACGCTTTTAGACGCAGTTAACCATTCACACTGAGTATTTACTGTAAATCAGACTCTCAGACAAGGGGAACAATTCACATTTATGACAATTAGCTTAGCATGGGGGCCCCTGTTTAATCTCAGCCAATCACAACAATGGAAAAAGACCATTAACATGTTCTCAAAGCAGTCTTAGAACCATCACAGTTTCCTAATCAGCCAAATCACTTTCACTGTGAAATGATGTGCATATTACTAAATACGTCCTATTTTTCTCACACAGATCGACCCCAAAGTGGCTTTCCCTCGCCGGGCTCAGCCGAAGGTGAGTGCACATGGAAGCCATGTCATGTGTCATCAGTCAGCTCTGGTTGGTTAGGATTAGCGTCAGTCACATGACCCGTGAGGAGCTTCAATCCACTTGACCGGCGTGACCCTGTGACCTCCCTGACCATCACACACACTGTCACATATTTTCCATTTACACACACCTAAAACAGATGTAAAACTGAGTCTCCACACATTGAGGAAAGTCAATGAGATAGCAAATAATCAATAATAAACAATGCTTCTGTCCTCCTCTCTGCTACTAGTTGGTGACTCGGACTAAGAAGATCTTTGTTGGAGGACTCTCAGTCAACACGACCGTAGAAGATGTGAAGCAATACTTTGACCAGTTCGGAAAGGTAAAGTTGAACACCTGTGCTGGATAATATCCTTCCTGTGGTGCCCTTTATTGCTTTGACCTTGGCTGTCTACTCAAACTGAAACATTGCAGGGTTTCCCACACATTCATTTATTTGTGGCGGCCCGCCATGAAAGAATTACGTCCGCCACAAATAAAATAAAAATAAATAAATAAATACTTTTTTTTTTTTTGGGTCCTCTCCAGCTTCTCAGGCAAATCATATAGTTGATGTAGATGCCCATATCGGCTGTTCAAATTTACTTTACAAAAGAGAAGTGTAGGATACTTCTCTTGTTGCCTTATTTGTATTTGACTTTATTAAATGTATTTATATTAGAAACACAACATGTGCATATAACAAAGGGTGCAAAGTCTGCAGGCAGTAGGAAACACATGGTTAAGTGTAGGGAGTAAAACTGATGGCAGTCTAAAGTTCAAGATTTTTGGAGCTCTTTGTTTAGTGGATCAGATGTTTGATGAAGCTTTGTGTCTATCTACCACCACTACTGTTTTCTGTTTATTTGTTACTGACTGTGGCAGGACACCTCTGCCTCTGTTTCACTTTATGTTGCTGGTAAATAATATGGTTGTAGTAGTAGGCTAAAGTTAAATTATTTAGTATGCACTAATTAAAGGGGCAGAGCTTTGAAACATTTTAGCTTTTATATTTTATAAGATATATTTTTTGTAAGAACCACAATTAATAAATATATTTCAGTGAATAACTTATTGTTCAAATCTGTATATAAATATGTACATAAAGTGTTGTAATTATATTGTAAAATGGATGGATGGATGGATGTTTAAAACAAAACTGTTATTATTAATTAGTAAGTATACATTTTTTGAGCCTTTTTAGAGAAAATCAAATCATTGTAGTAAATTATGCAAATTACTCGATGATGTCATGGTGACCACGCCCATAGCCACGCCCCCACCGCCACAGGTATCTTGGCAGTTTATGGGAAACACTGCATTGCATTTCTTTTTTGGCCTTTCTCCACTGATTGTAATTATGGATGTTCCCATACTGATACCAATCACATGTAGTCACTGTGCATAGACAGTGAGCGCTATTAACGGATTAACAATATCAACACAAAATTCAAACTAGTTTCTTTATTATTTTTTTATTACATACAATTGCTTTAACAAAACAAAGTCAGTAGTACACAATAACAAAACAACTACTATTTGACAACCTTTTTGCCCTCAAAGTCCTCCTGTGTCCAAGGAATTATTCCCTGAATTTGTAAACATTGACAAAAACCACAAAATTATTTTGAGAAAATAAAACATCGATCTAATCACTGTAGTATTGATCATATACTGATATTACCCTTGGTGTCGACATCATTATTTAAGGATCGACCTTCTTTCGTGTTGTGTACTTTGGCTGCGACACTGCTGACACACCAACAGTTGTTATTAGAGGGGGGGAAATAATCGATTTTTAGATGCATACTAATTCGGACATGGACGATTATAGAATCGATTAGTAAACATCGATAATGGATGTATTTATTGTAAATAAAGTAATGCAAATAGTTCTAAATCCGACCAGCTCCTTTACTATCGGGCACTTATGGTCCACTTTTGCACACATTTTCATTCATTTCATAAATGTGATGGGAATTAAATTCAACAGTTTCTTACTACAAATGAATAGTTTTTCATAAGTTGCAAGAGATAAACGCTTATTTAGTGAAACAAAGCGTAAGACTGCATCCCCTCCATTATTTACTTTTTAAATTCTTTAAACTCTATCTCAATTCTGTACACTGCTGCTGGAATTTAAATTTTCCTGAGGGAACTCTCCTGAAGGAATCTATCCATCCATCCATCTATTCATCTATCTATCTATCCATCTACCTATCCATCCATCTATCCATCTATCCATCAATCTATCCATCTATCTATCTATCCATCTATCCATCCATCTATCCATCAATGTGTTGATTCCACGACGGTATATATCGGTATCGCTTGATATCGGAATCGGTAATTAAGAGTTGGACAATATCGGAATATCGGATATATCGGGCAAAAAGCCATTATCGGACATCTCTAATAATGATAACTTTTGACACAATAACCAGTGTTTCCCACACATTCACTTTTTTGTGGCGGCCCGCCACGAAAGAATTACGTCCGCCACAAATATATAAAAAAAAAAAATATTTTTTTTATTTTTTATTTTTTTCTATTTTTTATTTTTTTTTGTCCTGTCCAGCTTCTCAGGCAAATCATATAGTTGATGTAGATGCCCATATAGGCTGTTCAGATTTACTTGACAAAAGAGAAGTGTAGGATACTTCTCTTGTTGCCTTATTTGTATTTGACCACTACTGTTTTCTGTTTATTTGTTACTGACTGTGGCAGGACACCTCTGCCTCTGTTTCACTTTATGTTGCTGGTAAATAATATGGTTGTAGTAGTAGGCTAAAGTTAAATTATTTAGTATGCACTAATTAAAGGGGCCGAGCTTTAAGAGACATTTTAGCTTTTATATTTTATAAGATATATTTTTTGTAAGAACCACAATTAATAAATATATTTCAGTGAATAACTTATTGTTCAAATCTGTATATAAATATGTACATAAAGTGTTGTAATTATATTGTAAAATGGATGGATGGATGGATGGATGTTTAAAACAAAACTGTTATTATTAATTAGTAAGTATACATTTTTTAGCCTTTTTAGAGAAAATCATATTATTGTAGTAAATTATGCAAATTACTCGATGATGTCATGGTGACCACGCCCCCACCGCCACAGGTATCTTGGCAGTTTATGGGAAACACTACCCCACTACCCCCTACACCCCCACACCTCAACCCCGCCCACCTCAACCTCCTCATGCTCTCTCAGGGAGAGCATGTCCCAAATTCCAAGCTGCTGTTTTGAGGCATGTTAAAAAAAAGAATGCACTTTTTGACTTCAATAATAAATATGGCAGTGCCATGTTGGCATTTTTTTCCCATAACTTGAGTTGATTTATTTTGGAAAACCTTGTTACATTGTTTAATACATCACAACAAAATTAGGCATAATAATGTGTTGATTCCACGACTGTGTATATCGGTATCGGTTGATATCGGAATCTGTAATTAAGAGTTGGACAATATCGGATATCGGCAAAAAAGCCATTATCGGACATCTCTAATAATGATAACTTTTGACACATTAACCATGATGGAACATTTTCATATCGTCAAATAAAGAAGTACATCGTATGTTTACACCTGCACAATTCAACAGTTAGAAGAGTTTATTGAGTGCTATCCATTTTGCTATGTTTTGCATGTATCCTTTTATCTAAGTTCAAGTTGTAGATAGCTTTATTCAGCAATGTGTAATTGACAAGGTGGAAGAGGGGTCTAATATAGTTTCTCATATTTTGGGCTTCCATATTT
Organism: Entelurus aequoreus; assembly: GCF_033978785.1. Classification (NCBI taxonomy): domain Eukaryota; kingdom Metazoa; phylum Chordata; class Actinopteri; order Syngnathiformes; family Syngnathidae; genus Entelurus; species Entelurus aequoreus. The sequence goes on along the minus strand of NC_084731.1, from coordinate 13,476,892 downwards.
GCTTTTTTGAGTGCAATTGTGTTAGAGGCAAACACTGCGGAGACAGATGCGTGACCAGAGAGAGGGAGGAGAGCCACGAGGGGAGAGGAAGGGGTGAGGGACATGGCGGGGGACTGAAAGGGAAGAAGCAACCCCCCATAGAGTGAGAGGGGAGGGGAACTCGGAAGGGTTGAAGGGCAGAGAAAAGAAAGAATGCTGGGGATGTTGAGGAAGAAAAGTGAGTTTGAATGGGTGGAAAACACCAATCTGAGAGGTCATAAACGCACCGGCCTGCATGCACTGACTTTTGAGCTAACTATAGTTGTGTAAGGAGTTGAGCCTTTCACTTGAAAATAATCACATGCAACAGCTGCTCCTGCACCTCATTTTACCCCAAAATGTGTAGCGCACACACTCCTTCCCCACCCAGTCCCGCACAGCTTGTTACCGTGGTGACCTGCTTTTGCCTATTGTCCCACTGTAATCCAGTGTTTTTTCCCCTGCTGTTGTGGAGAAGTGTGTATTTGCATGAATGGAAAGAGGCGGGTGTGACAGTGGCACAGTTTGGGCTCGGAGGAGAGGTGAGCTTGCATACATTTGTGTAGACAAAAGAGATTGGAACTCGCAAGTCACGCATGTGCTTCCGTTGTTGAAAGGTCTCGCAGAAAACGCTGCTGAAGAATCTAAAATTGGACCTGTTGTTTCACTCCCTCAGCTTGTGACTCAGGGTTATTAGCATATGATTTGATTCAACTCAAGTCACCTGGGAAACTTTTAAGGGCCTAAGAAATCGGTTTTATTTAAAAAAAAAATCGAAACTCTGTTGAATTTATTTTTAAACTCGTTTAATTTTCCAGAATTTAATTTTTGGCCATTTATAGTAGTACAGTGTCCAAACTTTATCCATGCATACTGAAAAGTGAAACATTGTGTGTTAGCATTTAAGCTAGCCAGCCATTAGTGCACTAGCTTGCGTCTCTAGTAATGTTTTTCAACCTATTTTGAACCAAGGCACATTTTTTTCCGTTGAAAAAATGCGGAGGCACACCACCAGCAGACATCATTAAAAAACACGACTCAGTTGACAGTAAAAAGTCGTTGTCACAATTGTTGGATATGACTTTAAACCATAACCAAGCATGCATCAATATAGCTCTTGTCTCAAAGTAGGTGTACTGTCACCACCTGACACATCACTCCCTGACTTATTTGGAGTTTTTTGCTGTTTTCCTGTGTGTAGTGTTTTAGTTCTTTTCTTGCGCTCCTATTTTGGTGACTTTTTGTCTTTTTTTGGTATTTTCCTGTAACAGTTTCATGTCTTCCTTTGAGCGATATTTCCCGCATCTACTTTGTTTTAGCAATCAAGAATATTTCAGTTGTTTTTATCCTTCTTTGTGGGGACATTGTTGATTGTCATGTCATGTTCGGATGTACATTGTGGACGCCGTCTTTGCTCCACAGTAAGTCTTTGCTGTCGTCCAGCATTCTGTTTTTGTTTACTTAGTAGCCAGTTCAGTTTTAGTTTCATTCTGCATAGCCTTCCCTAAGCTTCAATGCCTTTTCTTAGGGGCACTCACCTTTTGTTTATTTTTGGTTTAAGCATTAGACACCTTTTTACCTGCACCCTGCCTCCCTATGTTTCCGACATCTACAAAGCAATTAGCTACCTGCTGCCACCTACTGATATGGAAGAGTATTACACGGTTACTCTGCCGAGCTCTAGACAGCACCGACACTCAACATTGCAGACTATAGTTTCTGGTTTGCAAAAAATATTTTTAACCCAAATAGGTGAAATTAGATAATCTCCCACGGCACACCAGACTGTATCTCATGGCACACTAGTAAATGATTAGTATTTCAGTTGATCAAAGTGCGTCTATCAATCACAGTTTTGCGATCATTTTGATTATAAATGGTAATATTAATCGTCGGGGGTTTTGCCCCAGTTTATCATTATTGTATTTCCCGGACTATAGAGCGCACCAGGATATAAGCCGCACCCACTAAATTTTAGAAGGAACAAATATTTTCCCATATATTAGCCGCACCGGACTATAAACCACAGATATATACGTTGCGAATAGAGTTATTTACACAGAAACATTTTAAAGTGTTCTTAATTGTTTCCAAACGGTGTCTGTAACACAGCAGTAAAACGGCAGATCAAACAGAAGTCATGGTCATGGACCCACTCGCTGCGGACGCCAGCTCTCCAATCAGCTAAACTGACTCATAACGCCACGGTGACGTCTTGGTGAATTTACTGAGGGATTTGGACAATTTGAAACGATACAGAAAAAATGCCGTTGTAAGTTAATAATACCAACACAGGCACTCGTATTAGCTAATGCTATGTACAAAATGCATGAAAACACTCCTACATGGGATGGTTTAGTAAGTATAAACAGTTTTAGTTATATTGTAAAACTTACAAATGGACTGATGATTGAAGAAACCATAGGAGTAGAAACACTATGGATGGCGAAAAGACTGAACGTCGGTTCAAAGTTTAGAGAAAAAGCAGCGGCTTACAGTCTGGAATGTCAAGTGATACTTTTTCAGGACACTTTGTTGGGTCGCAGTCGTAGTGTAAGGCTGACTGGAGCCGTGATTGAAAGGTAGCACTGGACCCACTTCTGTCCATTGCTTGCGTCATAGGAAACTGTCATTAAGTGGAACAGCAGAACATGATATCTTTTTAAAAAATACAGTAGATTGCAAAAGAAAGAATCGGTATGATTGAGGTCAAAGCATGTACGTTGTGATGCAGCTATGTCTATACATCCTCGCTGGGCACAATTGACAGATGGGAACCACATCAGAGTAAACTAGAGCGCTCAATAGGTCATGTACGCAACATCATTTGGGACTGAATGCTGCTGTTGTTTTTGGCCATTTGGTTACAGAACAGCAGCAATTCGGAGCTTGAAAAACTGTTATTACTGGCATAATAAACTGAAATTTTGGCTGCTTGTTTACACGACAACAGTATTTTCTTTACAAGTAAAACGAGGCTGTGGATTTCTTAGTGCACTGACATCATCTGTATTATCACAACAGTATACAAAGTGTGCAAGTTCGTCACATTCATGCCTCAACAATGTGCTAGTATGACAAGTGTTTACAAAGTACAAGGCAGAAGCATTATGATGAACGTCTTGAAAATAAGTTCTCATCAAGTGACCCATAACTGACTTCAATGTTTATTAGGAGAACTGTTGTATTTAGAGTTCATGTCAACTGTGTTATAAAATGAAAACAGGAAGAGAACATATGTGTTAGTAGGGGTGTAACGGTACGTTTATTTGTATTGAACCGTTTCGGTACGGGGGTTCCGGTTCGGTTCGGAGGTGTACCGAACGAGTTTCCACACGGACATATTAAGTAGCGTAACGCACGTTGTGTAAACAATGCACACCGAGGCACAACACATGGCATGCTAGCAGCTAACGGGCTAGGATGGACTGACCATACGTCCTCTTTTCACCGGACATGTCCTCTTTTGCGGAGCTGTCAGGGCGGAGTTTCTTAAATGTATTTTCAATGTGCGTTCAGGGTTAAGAAGGGGTTAAAAACAAATTGTGAAGGTGCGCAGCAGCATTGGTGAGGGAGGGACAGAGAGAGAGAGAGTTATGATAAACGCGCATGCGTCGCCAGGCTCTGCTTTTTATCCATAGATTTATCACATTTAATTTATTATCTATAGCAGGGGTGTCAAAAGTGTGCCCCGGAGGCCATTTGCGGCCCACAGCTAATGTTTTAAAGGCCCACGGCACATTCTAAAAATACTATTAAAATAAACAAAAACATAACAAAAGTGAAATAAAAAAGCTTAAAGGTTAAATGTAATTTAGAAAAAGTTGCAATGTTGACTAATAAATCAAAGCAGTTTTTTTTTCTTTCAAACTGTCATTGCTCAAAACATAATATTGAATCAAAATCAATGTTATTATGAATTATTGACCTTTCCAAGGTTCCGATTACTTCACATCAAATATTCCACTAAGAAAAATATTTTTGGTGGAAGATTTTGCAAATTTGGTAAAAAAATAACCCAAACATTTATATTTTGTTGTTTTCTTACTGTACCGAAAATTAAAGGCCTACTGAAATGAATTTTTTTTATTTAAACGGGGATAGCAGATCTATTCTATGTGTCATACTTGATCATTTCGCGATATTGCCATATTTTTGCTGAAAGGATTTAGTATAGAACAACGACGATAAAGATTGCAACTTTTGGTATCTGATAAAAAAAAGGCTTGCCCCTACCGGAAGTAGCGTGACGTAGTCAGTTGAACATATACGCAAAGTTCCCTATTGTTTACAATGATGGCCGCATGAAGTGAGAGAGATTCGGACCGAGAAAGCGACAATTTCCCCATTAATTTGAGCGAGGATGAAAGATTTGTGGATGAGTAAAGTGCAAGTGAAGGACTAGTGGGGAGTTGAAGCTATTCAGATAGGGAAGATGCTGTGAGAGCCGGGGGTGACCTGATATTCAGCTGGGAATGACTACAACAGTAAATAAACACAAGACATATATATACTCTATTAGCCACAACACAACCAGGCTTATATTTAATATGCCACAAATTAATCCTGCATAAAAACACCTGCGTGTTTGTTATGCTAGCTCCTAGCTCCTCTGCTAGCTCCTAGCTCCATAGAACACGCCAATACAATTCAAACACCTGATCAACACACACAATCACTCAGCCCAAAAGACCGTTTACCTAACCCAAGGTTCATAAAGCTTATATATTTTTAAAAAGTTACGTACGTGACGTGCACATACGGTCAAGTTATCGAATGTTTAGCAGCCAAGGCTGCATACTCACGGTACCTGATATTCAGCTGGGAATGACTACAACAGTAAATAAACACAAGACATATATATACTCTATTAGCCACAACACAACCTGGCTTATATTTAATATGCCACAAATTAATCCTGCATAATAACACCTGCGTGTTTGTTATGCTAGCTCCTAGCTCCTCTGCTAGCTCCTAGCTCCATAGAACACGCCAATACAATTCAAACACCTGATCAACACACACAATCACTCAGCCCAAAAGACCGTTCACCTAACCCAAGGTTCATAAAGCTTATATATTTTTAAAAAGTTACGTACGTGACGCGCACGTACGGTACGGTACGTGTTATGCTAGCTCCTAGCTCCTCTGCTAGCTCCTAGCTCCATAGAACACGCCAATACAATTCAAACACCTGATCAACACACACAATCACTCAGCCCAAAAGACCGTTCACCTAACCCAAGGTTCATAAAGCTTATATATTTTAAAAAAGTTACGTACATACGCAAAAAAAAGCCAAAGCTGCATACTCACAGTAGCACGTCTGCGTCTTTGTCATCCAAATCAAAGTAATCCTGGTAAGAGTCTGTGTTGTCCCAGTTCTCTACAGGCGTCTGTGTATCCAAATCAAAAGTCCTCCTGGTTAGAGTCTCTGTTATCCGAGTTCTTCCATCTTGACTGCATCTTTCGGGAATGTAAACAAAGACGCGCCGGCTGTGTACTGTTGTGGCTGACTACGTTCGAAAAATACGTCCATTTCGCACCGACAACTTTCTTCTTTGCTTGCTCGGTTTCCTTCTCCATAATGCAATGAACATGATTGAAACAGATTCACGAACACAGATGTCCAGAATACTGTGGAATTATGAAATGAAAACAGAGCTTTTTCGTATCTGCTTCAATGTGGAAGGCATACCCGTGTTCGCCGGGCTACGTCACACGCATACGTCATCCTCAGAGGCGTTTCGAACCGGAAGTTTAGCGGCAAATTTAAAATGTCACTTTATAAGTTAACCCGGCCGTATTGGCATGTGTTATAATGTTAAGATTTCATCATTGATATATAAACTATCAGACTGCGTGGTCGGTAGTAGTGGGTTTCAGTAGGCCTTTAACCGAACCGTGGCCTCTAAACCGAGGTACGTACCGAACCGAAATTTTTGTGTACCGTTACACCCCTATGTGTTAGTAATTGCTATGAAATGAAAAAGTGGTAGGATTAAACCAACTTTGCTTCTTCCTACTCCTTATCGGACATGAAATGACAATATGTAAAAATGTGATGTATCATATTGAAACCGTTTATATCAGGGGTGTCAAACTTACGGCCCGCAGGCCCGAACAGGTTTTAATCCGGCCCACAAAGTGAGTGTGCTAATTATAAAAATTAGCTGCAATTTTTTAATGAAAGAAACTTCTGTTACAAATGGATGTCGCAATGGCAATTCCAGTGTAACCCACGTCACACTGTTTAAAGATGACATGTCAGCTAACTCTAAGCGCCCTCTGGATTGGCTGCCGCTCCTCCAATCAGCGCATGTGCGAGCAATCAGCTGCTCCTGTTGTGGCTGGCAGCAGACTAATGCTGTAGTGACGCACAATATCTTTTTTTTATTGTAAATGATCCACTGAACAGATCAAATAAAACAGTAAGATGCAAATACCTAAGTCAACCTGACCATCATCTTTGTAGTTAGAGTTCCGTGCAGCGCTCGCAATTTGTTAACAGCACGATGTGCACCCTGAACTCCATTGTAAAAAAAAATTGTGTTTCTGCATTTGTTTGTTCTATTTTATTTTATGCTTAAATCTAGCATGTTCACATTGGTTGAGGTTTTAATTATGTCACCTTTAGTTTGGCTATTATGGTGTCATGTTTTTTGGACAATGGTTTTAATTACATTATAAATGTAATATTTGAATGATGATAAATGAATGTGTTGTAGCAATTGTGGCTGTCACCAATGCGGCGGTTTGAGGAAACACTCGGTTGCTTTTCCAAACACGTCTTTAATGGTGAACTGAGAGTGAGAGTGCTAAACAGGAAGTGCTTAAAGTTTAATGTCTTTGTAAACACACTGAGACAAAGTTTATTGTGTTCTTCATGATGTTTTTGACATTTTTTCCTCAGAATTTTCAACCAATTTAGTGTTTTGCCAAGAGGATTATTGGTAATGTGTACATTTTCAGAATGTGCTTGTTCTATTTTTGGCCAATGTAAGACAAAGAAAACCATTTAGAAGTTGTCTTTATTTATGAAATATTATGCCCTGATTTCCAAGCGGAAATGAGTTTGACACCCTGTTGTACATGTTGGAAATAAACCTGAACAGCGCTGCACTTAACGGCCATTTTAACATTGGATTAGTCACCAACTATGTTAACCATTAATTGATAATGGGGGAAGTGTCATTTTAAACTCCGAGATCATTTTAGGCTTGTGATAACTAACAATAATAATGAAATATGTTTATATAATGTAACTGTGCTGCAAATTAGGCTGGTAGAAAAATAATAACTATTAAGCTTTTGTCCATTTTAAAGCAAAGACTGGCAAAGTGCCAATAAAAACAAACAAAACCACATCAAGCTATCTGGCTTCCTTAAAAAAATATTATTTTGTGATGCTATAGTTTAGCGGTTATAGTTATTTTTCACACATCTTCATCTCTTACGTCTCAAATAGAGCATAATCCAGATGTTGGACAGGTGCTCGCTTTAAATGTTCTTGCATAACGGACATACTGCCATGAAAAGCAAGATCTGCTTTGACGTGTTTAGGGTGAAATGTTCCCATACTCTCCCATGTTTTCACCCCTGGTGTGTGCCAGTGACTAGGGTTGTACGATATATTGGTACTAGTATAGTATCGCGGTACTAATGAATCAAAAATGGTACTATACTCTGTTTGAAAAGTACAGCGTCGTCGTCACGTGGTGACATTGCTGGTTTTACGAGCAGAGGAGCATGTTGGGCGGCGCACACACACAGAGTACTTACAAGCAGACAGTGTGTAGACAGAAAAGGGAGAATGGACGCATTTTGGTGTAAAAAGTAAAGATAAAGGTGAAGTATAACACTGAAACGCCCTCAGGAAGAGTTGCTTTAAGACATGGCTAGCTGGCAAGCGGCTAACATTCATCCACAGTGTTTTAGCTACGTCACAATGTAAACAAACGCCATGAGTGGATCTACACCTGAAATCCACTGTAATGATACCAATACAAGAGCGTATCTAGTCGATACTACTATGATTACAATATTTCTTTTTCTTTTTTTAAATTCATAATATGTTTATAAACTCAGGAAATACATCCCTGGACACATGAGGACTTTGAATATGACCAATGTATGATCCTGTGAATACTTGGATATCGAATTGATACCTACATTTGTGGTATCATCCAAAACTAATGTAAAGTATCAAGCAAAACAAGAATAAGTGATTATTACATTTATTACAAGTAGATTAATAATGCATTTTTACAGTTTGTCCCTCATAATGTTGACAAAATAATAGAAGGACACAATATGTTACTGCATACGTCAGCAGACTAATTAGGAGTCTTTGTTTGTTTACTTACTACTAAAAGACAAGTTGTCTAGTACAGTGGTCCCCAACCACCGGGCCGTGGCCCGGTACCGGTCCGGTGGTTGGGGACCACTGTAGTAGACAACAGGTACCGGGCCGCGGCCACACAAGAAATTAAAAAAAAATAAAAATGTTTTTTTTTTTTTTTTTTAAATTAAATCAACATAAAAAACACAATATATACATTATATATCAATATAAATCAATACAGTCTGCAGGGATACAGTCCGTAAGCACACATGATTGTATTTCTTTATGACAAAAAAAACCCAGAACCACCCCCCCAATAATGCCATCTTTTTTGTGGTCCCCTTTATTCAGAAAATTATCAAAGTATCGAAATACATTTTGGTACCGGTACCAAAATATTGGTATCGAGACAAACCTACCAGTGAGAAAGCCAGCAAGTCAGCCACCAAGTGGTAGGCCATGTAAACTGACAGAGAGGGGTCAGCATAGTGCAAAGACTTTCTGCACAGTCAGTTGCTACAGAGCTCCGAACTTCATGTGACTTTCCAATTAGCCCACGTACAGTACGCAGAGAGCTTCATGGAATGGGTTTCCATGGCCGTGCAGCTGCATCTAAGCCATACATCACCAAGTCTAATGGAAAGCATGGGATGCAGTGGTGTAATGCCTGGTTCACACCAACGGCGCTTTCCGCGCTTTAAAGCGGCGAGCAAAGCGCCGTCATTTGGAAGAGGTGCTATGAACGTTTGTAATGCTAGGTTCACACCAACGGCGCTTTAAAGCGGCATGCAAAGCGGCATGCAAAGCGGCGTTAAAGCGTGAGGGTCGTCTGGTGGCATGCGGTGGCGACTGGGATCCGCGTTTTGAACCAAGATCTGTTAAGCTTTCCTACGCTTTGAGTCAAGCTTTGCTGAGCTTTGTCACGCTTTGATACGCTCTCTGCGCTTTATTCCATTCTTGACAGAGCGCGGAATTTTTTTAAACCGTTTAAAAAATTTTGCCGATCTTGCCGCATGTCCCGCTTCACTACAAGCTTTCCCACGATCCATTACGACCCTCACGCTTTAATCACGCCTTGTTACGCTTTAACGCCGCTTTGCATGCCGCTTTAAAGCGCCGTCAAAGCGCCGTTGGTGTGAACCTAGCATAAAGCACCTCGCCACTGGACTCTAGAGCAGTGGAGACGCCTTCTCTGGACTGATGAATCACGCTTTTCCATCTGGCAATCTGATGGACCAGTCTGGGTTTGGAGGTTGCCAGGAGAACGCTACATTTCGGACTGCATTGTGCCGAGTGTGAAATTTGGTGGAGGAGGAATTATGGTTGTTTTTCAGGAGTTGGGCTTGGGCCCTTAGTTCCAGTGAAAGGAACTTTGAATGCTCCAGGATACCAAAACATTTTGGACAATTCCATGGGATGGCACTTCAAGTTCATATGTGAGTAAAGGCAGGTGGCCAAATACTTTTGGCAATATAGTGTAGCTTAATGTTTCCTTAGAAAATGACGTCGCTAACTGGTCTGGCAAGCATATTACAGTCTTTTCATTCACTTTTGTCGACCAGTGGGGACTGGGATTGTGTTGCCAAGGTTGCTGTCTGAAGAAGAAACCTTGTCTGCATTGGAACCGGATCACACGCGACTATCATGTGTTAAATGAATTTACAGGTGCTTGATTATGAACATGCTCCCAAAAATGTCTGTTAGCAGCATTTCCCTGGTGGTCAAAGACTGCACTCCCCCACAGAATATTTGGACTTTGTGGACACATGAGACTGTATCATGCGTAGCGCCAATCCCACAGTGCATTCCTGCTGAGCAGGAGGTATTTCTTGTTTATTATCTGAGCCTGGTTACAAGGTGCAGGTTGGGATGGAGTTGGACTCGGTGTCCTGTTTATTTTCATACCGTGGCACCGCCTCACAAAGAAAACACAAACTGCGCTGCATTTTCTGCAACGCTTTGATGCATGTGGAAGTTTGTTTCCCTAAGCTTACTTGTGAAAGCACATCGACGCAGCTCAGCTCCATCAGACTGCAGGGAAACAGATCCTCGTTTAACACGTCGGGTGTTTTCCAGCGTGTCTTTGTGTGCCATTTCATTGCAGAACAAATCCCAAACTTCTGTTTATTAATATCTTTGACTGCATCCACCATATTTGTGTGAAAGTATGACTCCGGAGATGAAGGTTCTATAATCCCTCTCAACCTCAAAGAGACCCTTCTTTTTGCCCAGACTGGTTATGTGAACTGAGGTTTAGGGTTTACCACCATGGCAGCAAATACAGTAATATTATTATCACTGGAGGACGAGGAAAAGCTAAACATGCTGCACTATACACTGTAGGAGGATATGCTAACCACTAAGCAAGACCTCTTGATCGATACAAACAGACAGTACTCATACCAAGTACATTACCCGCATATGGTCAATACTACAGTGAGTAGATCAATATTTTTTATGAATACTACAGTGTTTCCCACACATTCATTTATTTGTGGCGGCCCGCCACGAAAGAATTACGTCCGCCACAAATAAAATAAAAAATTTATTTATTTTTTATTTTTGTCCTTTCCAGCTTCTCAGTCAAATCATATAGTTGATGTAGATGCCCATATAGGCTGTTCAGATTTACTTTACAAAAGAGAAGTGTAGGATACTTCTCTTGTTGCCTTATTTGTATTTGACCACTACTGTTTTCTGTTTATTTGTTCCTGACTGTGGCGGGACACACCTCTGCCTCTGTTTCACTTTATGTTGCTGGTAAATAATATGGTTGTAGTAGTAGGCTAAAGTTAAATTATTTAGTATGCTCTAATTAAAGGGGCAGAGCTTTAAGAGACATTTTAGCTTTTATATTTTATAAGATATATTTTTTGTAAGAACCACAATTAATAAATATATTTCAGTGAATAACTTATTGTTCAAATCTGTATATAAATATGTACATAAAGTGTTGTAACTATATTGTAAAATGGATGGATGGATGGATGGATGGACATTTAAAACAAAACTGTTATTATTAATTAGTAAGTATAATTTTTTTTAGCCTTTTTAGAGAAAATCATATTGTAGTAAATTATGCAAATTACTCGATGATGTCATGGTGACCACGCCCCCACCGCCACAGGTATCTTGGCAGTTTATGGGAAACACTGTACTATTTACTAGGGGTGTAACGGTACACAAAAATTTCGGTTCGGTACGTACCTCGGTTCGGTTCATTTTCGGTACAGTAAGAAAACAACAAAATATAAATTTTTTGGTTATTTACCAAATTTGTAAACAATGGCTTTATCCTTTTAACATTAGGAACACTATAATAATTCTTCCAACGTTAATCAACATTAAACTGCCTCAAGTTGTTCAGATTAAATACAATGACAAAACTTTTCTACTACATATAAAAAGTGCAACATTAAACAGTTTCAAGTCAACTCATCATGCTTAATTTATTACAGCATTTGGGAAGCCTGTAGTTGATTTTTTATTATGTAAATGTTATATTTTTATCAACATGTGATAGCAGGGACCCTGCCATTCAAAACTAGACTGCTGCATTACTAATGATTAATGTAACTATAGCTGAAAAAAATGGTACAATAGCAATAGGAGAGACTATTCATCCCTGAACACCATGGAGTTCATGTAGGCTTAATGATGCACTTACATTATTATATCAACTATCAGAGACAGAAACTCTTCATTTAACATAATGTCCTTTTTTGCTGCTTCAACACAGCTCAATCACCACAGAAAAAGGTCAAGTGAAATAACAGACAGACAGGGCTTTGCTGTCCGTAACACACACACACATACCGCAAAATGAGCTAACGTTACGCTAAAAGCGAATTAGCCTTCACCTCAAGCCAGAACTGTGAGCGAGCTGAGCTGCCTTTTATATTTCTAGAAGGTCAACGGGCTCATAGTGATGTTCCTAGTAGTTGAATGGGAGGTGTTTATTATCATTTGGGGAGAGTCCGCTGCCTGATGCTTACCTGCTAAACGCTAAGCACTGACTACATGCGCTCTGAATACGCACTGCTGATTGACTGTTACCGCTCTGTTTGTATCCAATCAGATGGTTGTGTGGGTGGGACAATGCTGGGTGCTGTGTAGAGGACTGACAGAAACAGAGGCAGAAGGAAGCGGAGGCGGCTACTTAATATGTTCGTGTGGAAACTCGTTCGGTACATCTCCGAACCGAAACCCCCGTACCGAAACGGTTCAATACAAATTCATGTACCGTTACACCCCTACTATTTACAGTACAGGCCAAAAGTTTGGACACACCTTCTCATTCAATGTGTTTTCTTTACTTTCATGACTATTTACATTGTAGATTGTCACATCAAAACTATGAATGAACACGTGGAGTTATGTACTTAACAAAAAATGGGTAAATAACTGAAAACATGTTTTATATTCTAGATTCTTCAAAATAGCCACCCTTTTGCTCTGATTACTGCTTTGCACACTCTTGGCATTCTCTCCATGAGCTTCAAGCACACCTGTGAAGTGAAAACCATTTCAGCTGACTACCTCTTGAAGCTCATGAAGCAAAATACAATCTATTCAAGATATTATAGTTAATGCATCTTATTGGCATTTTTCCCAATATCATTCCATGACATATTTTTATCTAAAATGTTTAAATCCATTTCCAAACACATTTATTATTCCATAAAACCTTTTAACTATTTTTTTCAAATTTTATCCTGATTAAAAAAAACGTATCCTTTAGTTTGCGGCTATTATAAGTCATACTTTCCGAGGATATGCATTTTTTTACAGCATGGACTTCTGGGTACATTATATCGATCAATTAAATAGGATTTTTATTCATAGGATTTAAGTGCAGTTCCCCTTAAATCATTTTGATTGACGGTACAGCGTGATGATAGACTGGCGAAACCTTTTCATTGGCTATTGTCTATGGCCCTGCACAAAGTCAGACCACTGGATGCTACTACAAAAATATACATAGATATACATTACATAGATATACATTTTCAGATGAGCCAATAGTAGATGGTAATGTAAACATTTCAACAATTCAAGAATATCGTTATCAAATGCTTACAATTGTGTGTAGCTTTTGACTATATATATATAATCACATGTGGGCATTAATTTTTTAAGTGGCATTAAAAAGCTTTAATTTAGATTTGCTAATACGTGTAGATAACCTCTTTCAACCTTCCGCCTCAGCCTCTTGTGTCCGCTGTAATTTCCTTTGTGGCTTAAAGTTGTGTTGAGGCTTTATATTATTGTGTGGCTGCATTTTTATTTGTGGCGGCTTTTGCAATTGTGCTGTAGTGGAAAGTTGATGTGTGGTGGCATTATGTTATTGTCTTGTGGCTTTTGCATTTGTTGTGATCTTTCTTGGCCACCATAGGCATCCTCCATTCTATGTTTTGATGACTGAGGGAGTGCGGTGATGACGCCACAGACTTGGGATGTTCAACTTCCTTATTAAAGGCCTACTGAAAGCCACTACTACAGACCACGCAGTCTGATAGTTTATATATCAATGATGAAATCTTAACATTGCAACACATGCCAATACGGCCGTGTTAGTTTACTAAAGTACAATTTTAAATTTCCCGTGAAATATCTGCTGAAAACGTCTTGGTATGATGACGCTGCGGATGTGACGTCACGAGTTAGACAGGACATTTTAGTCCAGCACCGCTGCCAGCTTAAAGTCGTCAGTTTTCATCGCAAAATTCCACAGTATTCTGGACATCTGTGTTGGCGAATCTGTTGCAATTTGTTAATTGCATTATGGAGAAAGAAGCTGAGCAAGCAAAGAAGAAAGTTGTCGGTGCGAAGCGGAGTATTTTGCGAGGGAAGTCAGCAACACAACACAGCCGGTGTTTCTTTGTTTACATTCCCGAAAGATGCAGTCAAGATCGAAGATCTCGGACAATAGAGACTCTTACCAGGAGGACTTTGACTTCGATACACAGACGCCTGTAGAGAACTGGGACAACACAGACCCTTACAAGGATTACTTTGATTTGGATACACAGACGCAGACATGGTACCGTGAGTACGCAGCTGCGCTTCCAAACATTTGATCGCTTGCCCGTACGTGCGTGTCATGTACGTAACTTTGGTTAAATATATAAGCTTTATGAACCTTGGGTTAGGTGAACGGTCCTTTGGGCTGAGTGATTGTGTGTGTTGTGCAGGTGTTTGAATTATATTGGCGGGTTATATGGACGGGAGCTAGGAGCTAGCATAACAAACACCTAGGTTTTTGTTATGCGGGATTAATTTGTGGCATATTAAATATAAGCCTGGTTGTGTTGTGGCTAATAGAGTATATATATGTCTTGTGTTTATTTACTGTTGTAGTCATTCCCAGCTGAATATCAGGTCCCACCCGCCTCTCACAGCATCTTCCCTATCTGAATCGCTTCCACTCCCCACGAGTCCTTCACTTGCACTTTCCTCATCCACAAATCTTTCATCCTTGCTCAAATTAATGGGGAAATCGTCGCTTTCTCGGTCCGAATCGCTCTCACTTCTGGCCGCCATCACTGTAAACAATAGGGAACTTTGCGGAAATGTTCAACTGACTACGTCACGCTACTTCCGGTAGGGGCAAGGCTTTTTTTTTGTCAGATACCAAAAGTTGCGATCTTTATCGTCGTTGTTCTCTACTAAATCCTTTCAGCAAAAATATGGCAATATCGCGAAATGATCAAGTATGACACATAGAATACATCTGCTATCCCCGTTTAAATAAAAAAAATTCACTTCAGTAGGCCTTTAAAAGTGCTTCACTTCATATAAAGTCTGCCTGCCGTTCTTAATTCCAATGTTTTCTTTTGTATAGTATTGATCAAATTGATTGATTGCCTTTTAAAATGATCAGAATCAGAATCAGAATAGTTTTTATTGCCATTGTTTGAGAACGAGTTCACAAACTAGGAATTTTTCTTGGTGCAATCGTGCAACATAAAACACATAACACAGATTTGGTAATAAAAAGAGCTGTAACTGAGCTATCAGACCTTGTTATTGTTATTGTTCATGTGCCTGATGAACAAATATAAATCAATGTAGTAATAATAATATTAATAATACATTTTACTCATAAGGCGCCTTTCTGGGCACTCAAGGACACCGTACAAAATCAAAACAATAATATCAATTGGATAAAAACAACAACAAAAAAGATCGATAAGATAGTGAATTAATCGTTACACTCCTAGTAGTTTTTCCTTATGTGAAGTTATTTTGTACTATTGACTGTACATATTGTATTTGATAAAGGGCAACAACAAAATAATTTACATATTCAATTGATATTGTTACACAAATTTTTTCTGATTCTAATTGTGATCAAAAATTGAATCATTCAATGATCTTGAACAGTTTAATTATCAGCATTGCTATGACCCTGCCTTCTGCCTAAGTGCAGCTGGGATAGGCTCCGGCGCCCTGCAACCCCGAGAGATAAGCAGTAGAAAATGGATGGTATGACCCTGGTAATATTGCCCCTGTAAGTACTATCCAAATGTGTAGTATCGTCCAAAACTAGTATCCAAATAACAGGAGAACAAGTGTTATTACATTTGAATATGAACAGTAAATTAGCAAGTGGATTAATAATAGTAAAGATCAAATAATACAACCACAAATGACGCGATGTGTTACCACATACGTCAGCAGCCAACGTTCTGAAAGTTATATTATCACTATCACTAAATTAATGTGCACTTTTTGTACATAACGCCACTACAATAGTTTAAAACAAATAAAGTGCACTTTTGTGCATGAAGTCACACAAGATATTTCAATAAGTGTCAAATAAAAATGAGCTGCATAATAGGAAATCAAATAGTGTATGTCCTTCGCTATGTGGTAGGTTCCTGCGGATGTCATCTCCTTCTGTTTTTGACTATTTTTTTCATACGGTGTTGATGTGGAAATGGTTGTTTGGGCATTTTGTGGGTGTGGCACCGAACGGAGATGTTGACATGCGGAGTTTCAAGCACTCTTCATTCTCTAGCGGGTGACTTTTCAAATGATGCTACATATTAGCAGTAACGCTACTTTTTGTAGTAACGCTTTTGCCCCACACTTGACAAATTACGGTTGTCTGTTGGACATCTTCCCGCTTGAAGCCAAACCACCGCCAGACGATGGACCCCCTGCTGTTTTTCTTGGGAATTAATTTGTCCTTCATTTGTTACCAGATTCGCACCTTCTTTCTCTCGTATTACCACTCGCACCACAGTAGGGCTGCAACAACGAATCGATTAAAATCGATTATAAAAATAGTTGGCGATTAATTTAGTCATCGATTCGTTGGATCTATGCTATGCACATTTTTTTAAATTTTTTTTTATAAACCTTTATTTATAAACTGCAACATGTACAAACAGCTGAGAAACAATAATCAAAATAAGTATTGTGCCAGTATGCTGGTTTTTTTCAATAAAATACTGGAAAGGATAGAAATGTAGTTTGTCTCTTTTATATGATGATTAATCGAAGTAATAATCGACAGATTCATTGATTATCAAATTAGTTGTTAGTTGCAGCCCTACACCACAGCTAACGTTACCCATGCCGCTACCTCTCTGCTCCGCGAGGGCGTATACGTATGTGACGTATGTAACAAGGTGCGCTTGTTTTATGTCTCTGTGAGAAGGAGAGACAAGAAAGAGTGAGAAAAGCCTGTAGTGTAATGCCTGCAGCTAAAAGCAACTGCGTGAGAACGTATACTCCAATATCACCATATAGTCATTTTCTATATCGCAGAGAGACAAACCCCCGATATATCGATATATCGCCTAGCCCAGGGGTCGGCAACCCAAAATGTTGAAAGAGCCATATTTGACCAAAAATACAAAAACAAATCTGTCTGGAGCCGCAAAAAATTAAAAGCCATATTACATACAGATAGTGTGTCATGAGATATAAATTGACTTAAGAGGACTTAAAGGAAACTAAATGAGCTCAAATATAGCTACAAATGAGGCATAATGATGCAATATGTACATATAGCTAGGTTAAATAGCATGTGAGCATCGATTAGCTTGCAGTCATTCAGTGACCAAATATGTCTGATTAGCACTCCACACAAGTCAATAACATCAACAAAACTCACCTTTGTGCATTCATGCACAATGTTAAAAGTTTGGTGGACAAAATGAGACAGAAAAAGAAGTGGGATAAAACACGTCCTAGAAAGTCGGAGAAAGTTATACATGTAAACAAACTACGGTGAGTTCAAGGACCGCCAAAATTAGTAGGACAAAACGGCCCTCGCCAAATACTCGAATCAGTGAAGCATGTTTAAAGGCCTACTGAAATTAATTTTATTTATTTAAACGGGGATAGCAGATCCATTCTATGTGTCATACTTGATCATTTTGCGATATTGCCATATTTTTGCTGAAAGGATTTAGTATAGAACAACGTCGATAAAGTTCGCAACTTTTGGTCTCTGATAAAAAAAACCCTTGCCCCTACCGGAAGTAGCGTGACGTTGTCAGTTGTTCACTCCCTCATATTTTCCTATTGTTTTCAACGCAACTAGAGCTATTCGGACCGAGAAAGCGACAATTACCCCATTAATTTGAGCGAGGATGAAAGATTCGTGGATGAGGAACGTTAGAGTGACAGACTAGAATGCAGTGAAATACATATTTTTTTTCGCTCTGACCGTAACTTAGGTACAAGCTGGCTCATTGGATTCCACACTCTCTCCTTTTTCTATTGTGGATCACGGATTTGTATTTTAAACCACCTCGGATACTATATCCTCTTGAAAATGAGAGTCGAGAACGCGAAATGGACATTCACAGTCACTTTTATCTCCACGACAGTACATCGACAAAGCTCTTTAGCATGAGCTAACGTGATAGCATCTGTCTCAAATGCAGATAGAAACAAAATAAATAAATCCCTGACTGGAAGGATAGACAGAAGATCAACAATACTATTAAACCATGGACATGTAACTACACGGTTAATAGATCTCAGCCTGGCAAAGCTTAACAATGCTGTTGCTAACGACGCTATGGCTGACTTAGCAACTTAGCAACCGGACCTCACAGAGTTATGATAAAAACATTAGCGCTCCACCTACGCCAGCCAGCCCTCATCTGCCCACCTCATCAACACCCGTGTTCACCTGCGTTCCAGCGATCGACGGCGCGATGAAGGACTTCACCCGATCATCCGTGCGGTGGCCGGTGGGCGGCTAGCATGGGCTAGCGCGTCTGCTATCCAAGTGAGTAGTCCTTGTTGTGTTGCTACAGCCAGCCGCTATACACCGATCCCACCTACAACGTTCTTCTTTGCAGCCTCCATCGTTCATTAAACAAATTGCAAAAGATTCACCAACGCAGATGTCCAGAATACTGTGGAATTATGAAATGAAAACAGAGCTTTTTTGTATTGTATTCAATGGGGAAGGCATACCTCTGTTCCCCGGGCTATGTCACGCGCATACGTCATCCTCCGAAGGCTTTTTCAACCGGAAGTGTGGCGGGAAATTTAAAATGTCACTTTATAAGTTAACCCGGCCGTATTGGCATGTGTTGCAATGTTAAGATTTCATCATTGATATATAAACTATCAGACTGCGTGGTCGGTAGTAGTGGCTTTCAGTAGGCCTTTAATATAAACAGTGTGATTTATAACAATTAGGGAGGTTTGTGTCATGTTTGTCCTACAGAAACCATATTAAAACAAAAAATATATTTTTTTCCGCTCATCTTTTTCCATTTTTCATACATTTTTGAAAAAGCTCCAGAAAGCCACTAGGGCGGCGCTAAAGAGCCGCATGCGGCTCTAGAGCCGCGGGTTGCCGACCCCTGGCCTAGCCCTAAGTGTATGTAAACTTTTGACCACGACTGTATGTAGTTATCACAATATATATCACAATGGAGAATTTACGCCATATCGCCCATCCCAACTGAGATTTGTTTTCAACAGAATCAAGTAGTTGGAACATTTGATAATTTGCATTTTATGCTGTCAGTTTTGGTCTGAAAGAAGTCCACATTTGAAGGCATTTCATGGGGCCTCTAGTCTCCGTACTCTTGGAAATGTCTCCTCGGATTGGATCCACTTGAATAGGAGTTGGTGGAGAACAGAGTGGCTGCAGATATGCAGCATGGACGGGGCAGACGGGAGAAGTTTGGACTCCACTCACCCATGTGAGCCAGCAATTAGGAGGCTTGACTGAACACTTTGTCTGCTGGCCTGTTTAGAGAGCTGTCCGGAGAGAGTGCGAGGATGAAAGCGGGAGATGTGAGGAGAAAGCAGGGGGAGGAGTGAACGCCACCTTTCATAATCTAGTAGAGGACGCACAAACAGCTGCGCCTGGAGAAAAAAAACATACTTTGAACGCTGCACTCAGGTGACCCTCATTTGGACACTTCTAACAGCTTCACCAGGATACCACCTCAACTTTTCTCTGCGCGAACGCTGAGAAGTTAATGACGGAGCTGTTGCTAAGCCAATCTCGGCGTCCCCGCAGCTATCCAATCAGATTGTCTTACAGCGCCCCCGGGCAGTGGACATCGGAGATGGTCTTCTTATTGGGTTTGGCAAGGGCAAGGGGGCCGGTGTGCATAAGCTGGTCCACGTGACGCAGAGAGTGGCCCTTTCTATTTCCCACGGAACACAATTCTAATCACGGAATGGGAGTGTGGAATTGTTGCTTTTATCTCTTGGCAATGTGTGCGCAGAATTTGCCCTGGAAAAAAAAGGAATCTCCGATTGATGTGCTAACCTAGCGTCGATGGTGCTAATGCTAACGGAGGTGCTAGCTGCTTAAGTAACGCCACTATTACAATAAAATGTTGGCTTGCTGCTGTCTGGTCCGTGTCCTCCTGCCGCTGTGTCATTGCCTTTCTACCAACAGAGAGCAGGGGAGGATGGAACAATCTCGGTGAAGGACTGCGAGAGGCGGGGACAATGTGTGTGTGTGTGTGTGTGTGTGTGTGTTCTGGCAATGCTTACTTAATGGGGACATCACTCTGTTTACACAGTCACCTTTAGGGGACCTCTGACGGTAAGGGGACAAAAAAAACAGGTCCCCTAAATGGAAACCTTTTTAAATGATAGTCAGATCCATTCTATGAAGTTTGCGGTGGGGTTGATATCAGCACTTCAGTCATCAACAATTGCATAATCAGAGAAATGGACATCGAAACAGTGTAGGTCTGACTTGGTAGGATATGTGCAGTGAGCATAGTGAGCTCAGAAAGCACAAGAACAAGTATATACATTTGATTATTTACATTTGATTATTTACAATCCAGGGAGGTGGGATGTGGGGGGGGGAGGGTGTTAGTCAAAGAGATGTCAGCTAATGGACTAACTATATTAGTTAAAACTAATATATTTTACCAAAAACAAAATCTGGTTTAGTGTTCCTTCGGATGACATTTTCATACAGCATGATTATAAAACGTTATTACCTTAAAGTATGATTCACATTCAGAATTTTCCATCCTTCTATATATGGTAGTTGGAGTTGCAGACAACTTCATTACTGCTAAATAGCAGTTTTCAGTAATGTCACAGAAGATGCAAATTTGTGTGAATTATGCAAAATGATTTAAATGTGGTGCCCATGAACCATATTAACTCTTTTCCCCAGGGTCCCCAGTAAGAATGATCAGCACATTACTTCATCAATCCAGAGATTTAAAGACGTGTATAAGCTAACTGGGCAGTGGACATTTTACACCATTTTTTTTTATGCCTCCACAACCTGTAGAAAGGGTGGTCCCCACAAGTCATGATCAAAAACTTAGTCCCCATTCCAAATGATAACCAGTATGTGTGTGTGTGTGTGTGTGTGCTACCTACTGTACCGAGACGGATGGGAGTCAAAAGGGTCAGGGAGACTGCAGAAGCAACCTTGGTCCTCTCCATTTCCATCATCACCACGTCCGGCTTGCAAACGTTCTCAATTGTGTACACTGCAAAAAGTCAGTGTTCAAAAAGAAGAAAAACTAAATAAAAAAAATGAGGGGTATTTTTATTTGAACTAAGCAAAAATATCTGCCAATAGAACAAGAAAATTTGGCTTTTAAGACTTTCCAAAACAAGTCAAATTAGCTAACCTCAATGAACCCAAAAATACCTTAAAATAAGTATATTCTCACTAATAACAACTGCACTACTATATGAGTATGTGTTCTATTGTTTCATTGAAAATAAAACAGCAAAGTCCATTTGGCTGTCATCTGTTTTAATTATGAGACACAATTGTGTCAAAATCATGATTTAGTTTTTTTACATGAAGTTATTACTTTAAAAAAGTAGTTTTATACTTGTAAGTAGAGATGTCCGATAATATCGGACTGCCGATATTATCAGCCGATAAATGCTTTAAAATCTAATATCGGAAATTATTGGTATCGGTTTGAAAATGTAAAATTCATGACTTTTTAAAACGCCGCTGTGTACACGGACGTAGGGAGAAGTACAGAGCGCCAATAAACCCTAAAGGCACTGCCTTTGCGTGCCGGCCCAATCACATAATATCTACAGCTTTTCACACACACAAGTGAATGCAAGGCATACTTGGTCAACAGCCATACAGGTCACACTGAGGGTGTCCGTATAAACAACTTTAACACTGTTACAAATATGCACCACACTGTGAAACCACACCAAACAAGAATGACAAACACATTTCGGGAGAACATCCGCACCGTAACACAACATAAACACAACAGAACAAATACCCAGAACCCCTGGCAGCACTAACTCTTCCGGGACGCTACAATATACACCCGCCGCTACCCCCCACCCCCACCTCAACCCCGCCCACCTCAACCTCCTCATGCTCTCTCAGGCAGAGCATGTCCCAAATTCCAAGCTGCTGTTTTGAGGCATGTTAAAAAAAAATGATGCACTTTGTGACCAATACTAAATATGGCAGTGCCATGTTGGCATTTTTTTTCCATAACTTGAGTTGATTCATTTAGGAAAACCAGTGTTTCCCACACATTCATTTATTTGTGGCGGCCCGCCACGAAAGAATTAAGGCCGCCACAAATAGATTTAAAGTTTTTTTTGTTTTTTTTTTTTTAATTTTTTTTTTTTTTTTGTCCTGTCCAGCTTCTCAGGCAAATCATATAGTTGATGTAGATGCCCATATCGGCTGTTCAGATTCCCTTTACCAAAGAGAAGTGTAGGATCAAGATTTTTGGAGCTCTTTGTTCAGTGGATCAGATGTTTGATGAAGCTCTGTGTCTATCTACCACCACTACTGTTTTCTGTTTATTTGTTACTGACTGTGGCAGGACACCTCTGCCTCTGTTTCACTTTATGTTGCTGGTAAATAATATGGTTGTAGTAGTAGGCTAAGTTAAATTATTTAGTATGCACTAATTAAAGGGGCAGAGCTTTAAGAGACATTTTAGCTTTTATATTTTTATAAGATATATTTTTTTGTAAGAACCACAATTAATAAATATATTTCAGTGAATAACTTATTGTTCAAATCTGTATATAAATATGTACATAAAGTGTTGTAATTATATTGTAAAATGGATGGATGGATGGATGGACGTTTAAAACAAAACTGTTATTATTAATTAGTAAGTATACATTTTTTGAGCCGTTTTAGAGAAAATCATATCATTGTAGTAAATTATGCAAATTACTCGATGATGTCATGGTGACCACGCCCATAGTCACGCCCCCACCGCCACAGGTATCTTGGCAGTTTATGGGAAACACTGAAAACCTTGTTACATTGTTGTCATACCAAAGACTATAAAAATGGGACCCATAACCTCCCTGCTTGGCACTCAGCAACAAAGGGTTGGAGTTGGGGGTTAAATCACCAAAATGATTCCCGGGCGCGGCGCCACTGCTGCCCACTGCTCCCCAAGGGGATGGGACAAATGCAGAGGACAAATTTCACCACATCTAGTGTGTGTGTGACAATCATTGGTACTTTAATCTTTAATCTTTAATGCATCCAGCGGGGCATCACAACAAAATTAGGCATACTAATGTGTTGATTCCATGACTGTGTATATCGGTATCGGTTGATATCGGTATCGGTAATTAAGAGTTGGACAATATCGGATATCTGCAAAAAAGCCATTATCGGACATCTCTACTTGTGAGTGTTGATGACACAGCTTTGCAACAGTTGATATTCTAGTTTCAGGCATGTTTTACTCAATATAGGTCATCAAATCTCAGCAACAAGCTGTAATATCTTACTGACATCATTTAGGACCAAAACCCTTAAAACAAGTAAAACACTAACATAAAATCTGCTTAGTGAGAAGAATTATCTTATCAGACAGAAAATATGCAAATATCACCCTTATTTGAGATATTTCATCTTACTTAGATTTCAGTTTTTGCAGTGTGGGGACACATTGTCACGCACACACACGCGCACGCTCAATCTCTAAGTGGTGAGCGTGTTCATCAAAGTAAAGGTTAGAAATCAGACAGCCTGGTCATCCCGAGGCTTCCGCCACTCACGTTACACTGGCTTGAGTTTCAGTGCCGCTGCAGCCTAATGGAAATAGACATGTAGTCATTCTCCACCTGTGTCGCCATGTGACCGAGACATGGTCCACCCGCGCTGGATTGGGCTGATTTTCCCCCCTTGTGGTACACTTCATCAGTTATTTGTCCCTTTTGTTTTTCTGAGGTTTTTTTGCATTGAAAATAATATTTATCCGACCAGAGATTCATCAAAAAATTTGTTTTTGCTAATTAACTCCTTATTTACACAACAACATTGTGTAAATGTCAACATTTTTCCTTTTCATTTGGTTGCAAGAAACTCAAGCATCTCATTAACAAAGTAAGTACAATGGATATAGCAGCTCACCATCAGGGGGATAACCAGAGACATCTTATAAGTAGACGCAGCATTGGCTGCTGTGACGCGAGAAATTGGGCCGCCATCTTGAAGTGGTGATGAGGAGCCACTTCAAGATGGGACACAAGATAGTCCAGAACAATAGCAACATCAGCTGGAACAGTATCAGTCAGGCCACAAGATAGTCCAGAACAATAGCAACATCATCTGGAACAGTATCAGTCGGGACACAAGATAGTCCAGAACAATAGCAACATCATCTGGAACAGTATCAGTCAGGACACAAGATAGTCCAGAACAATAGCAACATCATCTGGAACAGTATCAGTCAGGACACAAGATAGTCCAGAACAATAGCAACATCATCTGGAACAGTATCAGTCAGGACACAAGATAGTCCAGAACAATAGCAACATCACCTGGAACACAATCAGTCGGGACACAAGATAGTCCAGAACAATAGCAACATCATCTGGAACAGTATCAGTCAGGACACAAGATAGTCCAGAACAATAGCAACATCATCTGGAACACAATCAGTCGGGACACAAGATAGTCCAGAACAATAGCAACATCATCTGGAACAGTATCAGTCGGGACACAAGATAGTCCAGAAAAATAACATCATCTGGAATAGTATCAGTCGGGACACAAGATAGTCCAGAACAATAGCAACCTTCATCTGGAACACAATCAGTCGGGACACAAGATAGTCCAGAACAATAGCAACCTTCATCTGGAACACAATCAGTCGGGACACAAGATAGTCCAGAACAATAGCAACCATCATCTTGAACACAATCAGTCGGGACACAAGATAGTCCAGAACACTAGCAACCTTCATCTGGAACACAATCAGTCGGGACACAAGATAGTCCAGAACAATAGCAACCATCATCTTGAACACAATCAGTCGGGACACAAGATAGTCCAGAACAATAACAACCTTCAACTGGAAAACAATCAGTCGGGACACAAGATAGTCCAGAACAATAGCAACCTTCATCTGGAACACAATCAGTCGGGACACAAGATAGTCCAGAACAATAGCAACCTTCATCTGGAACACAATCAGTCGGGACACAAGATAGTCCAGAACAATAGCAACCTTCATCTGGAACACAATCAGTCGGGACACAAGATAGTCCAGAACAATAGCAACCTTCATCTGGGACACAAGATAGTCCAGAACAATAACAACCTTCATCTGGAACACAATCAGTCGGGACACAAGATAGTCCAGAACAATAACAACCTTCATCTGGAACACAATCAGTCGGGACACAAGATAGTCCAGAACACTAGCAACCTTCATCTGGAACACAATCAGTCGGGACACAAGATAGTCCAGAACAATAACAACCTTCAACTGGAACACAATCAGTCGGGACACAAGATAGTCCAGAACAATAGCAACCTTCATCTGGAACACGATCAGTCGGGACACAAGATAGTCCAGAACAATAGCAACCTTCATCTGGAACACAATCAGTCGGGACACAAGATAGTCCAGAACAATAGCAACCTTCATCTGGAACACAATCAGTCGGGACACAAGATAGTCCAGAACAATAGCAACCATCATCTTGAACACAATCAGTCGGGACACAAGATAGTCCAGAACAATAGCAACCATCATCTTGAACACAATCAGTCGGGACACAAGATAGTCCAGAACAATAGCAACCTTCATCTGGAACACAATCAGTCGGGACACAAGATAGTCCAGAACAATAGCAACCTTCATCTGGAACACAATCAGTCAGGACACGAACTGTCTTTTCCTTCGGATTAAAAACTCCTTTCATCAATCCACGGAGCCTTTTGAATAAACTCTGAGACATTCAAAAGTTTTGTTTACATGATTCTCCGTCTGAAAATTCCTTCGAAAAAAATCTCCCGCCGGTCTATTTTTGCTTCGGACCTGCATCCGCTCTGATACATTCTTGGTAGTAGCGTCATGGTAGTAGCGCAATATAAGATAAGATCATTTCTTGATGCTTTCTGCTAATTAACATCAGTATCGCCATGAGATAAGTGATATTTGTAGTCTGTGCCAATATTACAGCGGACATCAGGTACTACGGAGCTAAAGTGATCCGCAGATGCCTGCTGTGACGTCATAGGTCAACCCAAAAGTAATACATTAATCTGCGCTAGAAGGAAATGAGCGCCCCCCAGTGTACGGGAGGGAGGCACACCATGTATGACAGATAGTCTTTTGATTGATTGATTGAAACTTTTATTAGTAGATTGCACAGTACAGTACATAGTCCGTACAATTGACCACTAAATGGTAACACCCCAATAAGTTTTTCAACTTGTTTAAGTCGGGGTCCACGTTAATTAATTCATGGTACAAATATATACTATCAGCATAATGCAGTCATCACACAAGTTACCGTAATTTCCGGACTATAAGCCGCACCTGACTATAAGCCGCACCAGCTAAATTTAGGGGAAAATACAGATTGCTCCATATATAAGCCGCACCCGACTATAAGCCGCAGGGTTTTGATGTGTAATTAGCGTAGTATATAGGGGTTCCTGCTACCACGGAGGGGATTGTCGGGACAGAGATGACTGTTTGGGAACGCAAAGCGTCCCATTTATTAACAATAAATCTTACAATCATTCAATCAAACTTTCACAACTTTGACATGGCGAACAGCATTCGTGCAGAGTACAAATAATACAGCGGTGCAAAGTAATACA